>NW_026647267.1:0-176643 GCF_950295315.1 Erinaceus europaeus | reverse complement strand
GGATTGACTAGGTTTTTCTTTTAAGAAGTTTCCTTAAACTTCTTCAAAACATTGCTATAACTGGATGGAAAAGAGAGGGGAAAGTGTCTCGGACATTTGTGAGGAGAGAGGGTCACAGCTCATCACGCCCAAGCATACAGGAAGGCACTAATCCACAGCAGATGACTTGGAGATATAACACTGGGCAGCGGGCTTTGATGGAGAACCTGCACTGTGCTGGGCTGTCATTTTATCAAGCAAGATTTGCTGGCACTCTAAATATCTGCAGGTTAATAAATGAAAACATGAAGATACAGGGTTGCTTTTGTATCTTGTAATCCAGAGGAATTCTATAAGGTTAATCCCAGTGGGAGCCACATCAAATGGTGGAGTTTTTATTGTCACTATGAAATAAGCTCCAGGATTTTTCTTTAGATACTTTAGATAGGTATAGGTTAGATTACTGTACACCTGTAAAATGATTGACACTTATTTCCAACATTCTTTTTCTATATTCTTCTATAGAGTTATTGTGTATGTATGTATGTTTATTATATGCTTTGAGAACAGTGCTACATTTAGAATAGCATTTATGCCAAGGAGTGGATAACAGATGGTCAAGCTTATATATTAAAATTTGGGCTCAAATTCAATTTTTCAGTAGCTGATAAAATATTGACTATTTTCAATACTTTTTAAAAAGAGTGACTCTCAGCCTCAACATACATACACACACAATTTTTTTTTTTGCCTCCAGGGTTATTGTTGGGGCTCAGTGCCTGTACCATGAACCCACTGCTCCTGGAGGCCATTTTCCCCCCCTTTTGTTGCCCTTGTTATTGTAGCCTCGTTGTGGTTATTACTGATGTCGTCATTGTTGGATAGGACAGAGAGAAATGGAGAGAGGAGGGGAAGACAGAGAGGAGGAGAGAAAGACAGACACCTGCAGACCTGCTTCACCGCCTGTGAAGCGACTCCCCTGCAGGTGGGGATCCTTACACTGGTCCTTGCACTTTGTGCCACGTGCACTTAACTCACTGCGCTACCGCCCAACCCCCAACACACAGCTTTTATAAACATTTCTACATGTATCACAGCATTCGGAGTTGCACCAAGAGTTCTAGAAAATGGACAGTGTGAAAAATCTCAAAAGAGGGTCAGGTGTTGCAGCACCTGACTGAGAGCACACATTTCACTGCACAAGGATTTGGGATTTAAAGCTCACCTGCAGGGTATTTTATGAGCTTTAAAACATGCTGCAGAATCTTCCCTCCCTCCCTCCCTCTTCCCCTCTCCCTGTCTCTTTTTCCCTTCCCTCTTAATTTATCTGTCTCCATCCAAAATATAAATATATTTTTAAAATGGGGAAAAAAGCTCAAAGCCCAAAGAGATGATCCCTAAAAATTTCTATTTATATAAGATAGTAAAACAAAATTCTGAATCTTGTGAATCTTTCTTGACTGCACCAATGTTACAAAACTTAAGATGAGATTGTGTATAAGAAAGAAAAATAGATTTTGTGCTCAAAAAGAATCTCTCTACCCTTGATATATATATATTAGTGATTTTAGTTCACTTTTATACAGAGGAAGGTTATAAATAAAAAATATAGTAACTCAGGGTAGAAGTCGGAAATGAGAATTAGAAAAAAAAAAGACAAAATAACAGTGAACAGAAAAAGTTTTAAAAGCAGCTACATTCCTCAGGGGAGGAAAACACTTAGGATTTATACTAGTAGTAAGTTTCAAGCATCTTAGTTATCAGAGTTTGCAAGTTCCTATGCACATAGATAAAAAGAAACTGGGATATTCGTGTTTAGTACCTAAAATGTACATTTCTTAAAACTTTTTTTTCATACTGAAACTAGGGATGTCCTTTGTCAGCAGTACATCAGATTGCTTATCATGAGTTAGGTGCTCAAAAACAAGAGTGGGGGGCCAGGCAGTGATGCAGCTGGTTGATGAAACAGATAACCATATACAAGGACCCAGGTTCAAACTTTCACCTACAGAAAGGAAGCTTCATGAGCAGTGAAGCAGAGCTGCAGGTGCCTCTCTTCCTCTCTTCTGCACTGTCTCCTTAACCCCTCTCAATTTCTCTCTGTCCTAACAAATTAAAAACATGATCATAGGAGGAAAAAAAAAGGTCACTGGGAGAGGTGAATTCATCATCCAGGCATAACTCTGGATATCTGTCCGTTATAGCTAAATGGGGGTATACTCTTATCAGCGATTCAGGCAAACATTCCAAATGTATACTTTTTAACACTGTCGAAGGCATTCAATCAAAACCTCTAGAGAAAGGAGCAAGAAGAATTGGCATTTACATACCAGAAAGCAGCCTACATTATGTCAGGTAACCAAAACTTACAATCAGAAAAGTAGGAAAGAAAACAGTATTACAGCTAAGACAAAAAAAAAAAATCACTTCAAATATTCACCAGAAGCAGAGTAAATCATACCTTGAATAACTCAAACTCCTTCTTTGGCATCAACAGCTAATGACAAATGATGAACATAAAATAAGTTCATAAAATATATGCACATCAGGCCAGTCAAATCATGAGCACAGCAAACAGAATGCCACCATTTAAAGTTATCAATCTATGCAAAGTGTATACTAATTTAGACATTTACTTGATTTATTCATGGGTTCTGAGAAGGACAAAGTCCCTTTGCATAAATGCTGGATCTCTTCTAGGCCTGAATGCCACTAAGGGGGAGAAGTAAATGGTTTTAGCAGTAAGAGGAGGGCCACAAGTCAAGACTTTTCACTGTATATTTTCTGTGGCTTCGACTCAACTTTATAATAGTATTCTGGGGTAAAATCTGTTTTTGATTCTGAGAATTAAAACAATTTCTGTCCTGGAAGTATAAGAAAGAAACCTCAGGAAAAGACCATCCATTCTGTTTTTGTTAGCAGATATGATTCTACAGGACTGTCATGTGTCAAAAGGCCCAAGATTTCACAGCAAGTGATGCAATATTAGAGTGGGTGAGACAAGCAGGTTCACTGAAACCCTGACAATGAGGCAAGTATTGCTCAGTGGTTAAGAAGAAAATATGACTCTGCCATTTAAAAAATGGATGAAACTAGGGTTTGTTTGGGGGGGAAAATGGGTTGGAACTTGAAGTGACTGTATTAAATATAAAGGCAATTAAAAGTAATAAACAACAACAATAATTGTAAGACTCACTTCAAACAATGATGGTTTCTGTAGGTACTGGAACTTTGGTGGTGAGGGGGAGAGTCTTATACACATAGAGGTAGAAAGCTATGCGTACAGTATTTTAAATGCAATGTCTTTATCAGTTAAAGGAGAACCTAGACTATCTACACTACACCATGGGTAGCTATTTCTAAAAAATAGTCAAGAGAGGAGAGAATTAATAGTCCCATGAAACACATGCTGACATGTGGTTGTAGAGAGTACAAAGCCAGGGCTGGCTGTTGGGAGGACATCTTTGCAGTGGGGCCGAAGGCTGGGGAGGAAGTGCTTGGTGGTCTCAGCTTCACCTGCTATACCAAGAGGAAACTAGTGAATGGCTAACAGAGAAGAGGAAGAAATACTATTTCTCCTAACATCTGAAATACTGGAGTTTGGGATGGAAATAACATTCAGAGAAAACAGTAACTTCTAGAAAACATTTTGGGCAATTTCCTCAAGTCTATCAGAAGCCACATGTCTTCTCATCACTGTCCAATTACATTAGAAAGGAATAGTGTCTCTCAAAACAATGAATAACCATAAAGTATTTCAACTCTATTTAGGAATGATACACTGAGAAAATGTGTTTAAATTTTGCATACCTGTATGGTATGCATGTAAGGAGGATCAGCACGCCCTAGTCCAGACTCTGGGGCTCTTACAATATCCAAAATGTTATTTGGCACAAATCCAGAGTCTCCACTTGCATTTCGAACTTTCCACCACTGCTTCCTATCATCAAGGATCTGTCATGATGCAGAAGAAAGGCATTAATTCTATACCAAATTACAGTCTTAATTATAGACCAATAAACTTTCTTCACTTCTAATAAATTGACTTAAAATTTGACATATTGTTGGCTGAATGATACTTAAGAATTATAATTACTGATACCAAAAAGGTAAAACTGTTGTGAATTTACCCTTAGTCCACATTATATCCCAAGAATATTTAATTATCCTCATTTTACTTTGAAATACTTTTTTTTTAAATTGCCATCAAGGTTTTTGCTGGGGCTCAGTGCTGGTAGGTATTACAAATCCACTGGTGGCCATCTCCTCCCCCCTTTTTTTTACTGGATAGGACAGAGATAAAATGAGAGGGAAGGGAGACATAGAGAGCAGGAGAGAAAGACAGACACCTGCAGACTTGCTTCATTGTTCCTGAAGTACCCCTGCAGATGGGAAGCAAGGGCTACAACCCAGGGCTTGAGCACAGTAACATGTGCACTTAACCAAGTGTGCCACACCCAGCCTCCATATTTGAAGTGCTTTTATGTGATTAATTCAATGCTCTTGGGTCTACTCTATCTTTGCCATAGAAAAGCAAAGTATGAAAAAAAAAAGTTTTACACTATTGTGACCATCCCACAAAGATAAAAAATGACAAATTCCGCTTTAAGAGCTTATTACTGATACTATATCATCACTGTCAGAATTTCACTTATTCCACATTCATTAATCCAGATGTATATATCTTTACACACACATACAGGACTATCCTCTGAAACATTAGCTCTCTCACAGATGACAACGGTGTGAGAATATTAACATAAATGAACTGTTTTCTCTTCCTAAAACATTATGGTGAATCTACATCTCAACTAATAATTATTCTTGATTAGGAAATGAAAAAAGTCTGGAAGAAGACAAAGTAAACAAAAAAATCAAATTTTCCTCTCTCTACAAAAAAAAAAAAAAAGATTAAACTCTAACCCATCCTAAATAGCTACCAGTAAGTATAAAAACATTTGTATGTTGTATTTTTAATAAAATGAAATACTGGTCATTACTTCTTCACCTCAGCATTACTGAGGAAGGTCATAGAAAATGACCACAAGAATAAAACTACACATTATTAACAATACCAAAAAAGAGAGTGTGTGAAAGTATTTACCTCTAAAATGTCATCCTTCTGAACAGAGAGCTCGCTATGGTTCCTTGCTGTGAACTCATACTTGGATTTGGCATATTTCTTGGGCTGTGGTATAGTCGGTTCATAATTTCTATAAAAAGAAACAAAAAATATTATTCTGCTATTTCTTTTTCAAGGCCAAAAGCAAAAGTAAAACATCAAGACAAGTCAATTCCTACCAGAAAAGATTCTGACAAATTTTCAGATTAACAAAATACAGTTAGAGGGGCTGGGTGGTAGCACACCTGGTTGAGTGCACATATTACAATGCACAAGAACCTGGGTTCAAGCCCCGGGTCCCCACCTACAGAGGAAAAGCTTCACGATTGGTGAAGTAGTTCTGCAGGTGTCTCTCTGTCCTCTCACTCTCTCTCTGTCATTCCCTTCCCTGTCAATTTCTTGCTGTCTCTATCCAATAAATAAATAGAGATAACAAAATATAGTTAGAGCAAAAATGAATAGTGTAAAATCATTAGGCTACTTGGTACTACCACAAATCTAGAATGAAAATATACTAATTTCCTATCTATTAAAACGCACACTAGCTATTGCACTGCTAGTTAGCATCTCTTCTGGAAAAGAACTAGACTATAAAGATCAATGATAGTACTTGTTACAAGCTGAAAGGAAGCAGAACTTCCTTAATGGTACTTTATGTGCCAATTTCACTACTTCAAGCAATGCCTCCAATTCACTAACCAAATGCATAATATGTAAAATATTAAGAGTATTAATTTAGTCAAGCTTTGTCCTGGTATCTAAATTACAAGTAAACACAGATTAAGAACAATTCTTCCTTCAAATGATTTAATTATACACTTCTTTGAGTATTGTCACATGTCTAATAGTCTTAGATTTACTTAGGACTTTCCTGAAAAATAAACTAAATATTTCCTTCTTTGTTAAGTGAGCATTTATAAACTTAACAACATAACTGAAACGTTCATGCATAACACTCTAAAACCTTATGATCAGCAATGCAACTTTCTTCCTTTTGATAATGTTAACTGAAATTCTGTTTCTATTTTGTTCCTTCTGTTCCCTCATCTTTTCCTCCATTTGCAAATTTCCATACCTAGATGTACAAGAGAAAAAGCAGAAGGAGTCTAAGCATATCCCTTTGGAATACTAAGGGATAGCATGGTCTTCAGGACAGCTGAGGACACAGTGTGGCCTGTTGTGATGATAGGTAGCTGGTACCTCTAGGGCACTCCAGGAGAAGAGGCTCATAAACAAACAAAATGACCTGTAAGTACAGTTCCTATTGTCTATCTTAGCTATTTTCAATAGAAAAAGAGAAAGCAAAATTAAGACAAATAACCATCATGTCATATAAATAATACACTTGACACAATATTCCATGACTTCACCCCGCCTTTAGTTTATATGACTACATAGTATGGAGATTTCACGGGGGAGGGGAGAGATGAAAGGGCTCAAATGACTTCAACAGTTTGAAAAAGTTGTTTCCATTTTCTAGCTTTCACTTTTCCCTCAGAGCCCAAATTTTTACGATCTGGAGCATAATCACTGCTATTAATAGAGTTGAGTGTGCTATAATAGAACAGACCATCTCCCCCAACATGTATCTGAATCAGTGGGTCTAAAAAGAAATATTTGCTATAGCGCCATTTGCTCGCTTAACCTGTCTGCTTTAGAAATAAGTTAACAGTACATACTTGTCCTTCAGAATTTATAAAATTGTATGGCTTCCTTTCCTTGCATTCTCTAAACATTTAAATATTACATTTACTGCAACTATTAGTCTGAAAAATCACACTTTGTAATTTATCAGATACACAAGTTGTTGGTTTTTTTTTTTTGAAGAGATCAGAATGTGTATGTATTATGTTCAGTGTCTGTTTCTGATTTGAATAACAGGCATGCACTTGATAAATAGTATACAGGGAGATAAACAATGATTTAAAGACTTCACTAAAATATTAATATTAGTCATTTTTTTAAGAACAGTAAACTTGGGAGCTTAGCAGTGGCACACCCGGTTAAGCATACACATGGTACTAAATGTAAGGACCTGTGCAAGGATCTGGGTTCACCTATAGGGGGACACCTCACAGGCAGTGAGGCAGGTCTGTAGGTGTAGATCTTTTTCTCTACCTGCTAACCCTTTCTCCATTCTTTTTCAATTTCTCTGTCTTATGCAATATAATAGAAAAAATGGCCACCAGGAGCAGTGGATTCGTAGTGCCAGCACCATGCTCAGCAATAACACTGGAGGTAAAAAAGAAAAAAAAAGGAAAAAAGGAAAGAAAAATAAAAAGAATAGTAAACTCTAATCTCTCAAGAGCATAGGTCGTTTATCTAGTGACAAGGTATTTCACTGGTGTGATTTTATTTCACATAACAACATTAAATATCACATGGCAGGAAGATGAATTTAAGGTTAATAATACTTATGAAGCAGAATCTAAAACAGTATCTCATAGGAATAGTATTTTCAGATAATAATCATGACACACTTTCTTAGCAACACAGAACATCAATGATCCAGGAATCAGCCTTCTAGCCCCTATGATCATAGGATGTCTGAGATTTGCCATCTACCCATATAACACTTCTCAGTGTATTGTCTGATGCTTTCTCTGACAATCAGATGATCTATAATCTATATCCTTGAATATTCCTTTGTGAAATGTTCTTTACTCCATTTCAGTAATTTTTTTCCTTATCAAAAAGTGAGGTAAACTTAAAAAAAAATATCACATTATTTTCTGGGGAAATAAAATAGCATCTTTAAAACTAATGTCCCAGGGGCACAGTGGTATATCTGGTAGAGCACACACATCAGCACCTCATGAAGACCCTCCTTCAAGCCCCCAGTGCCCACCTGCAGGGATTAAGCTTCAGGAGCAGTGAAACAGTGCTGTAGGTGTATCTCTTTATATCTCTTTCTCTGTCCCCCCCTCAATTTCTCTGTCTCAATCAAAGAGGGAGAAAAAGGCTTCTGGAAGGACTGGACTCCTTGTGTGGTGACCAAGCCCAGTGATAAGCCTGGTGGCAAAATAAGAACAATAATAATGTTCCCTAGGGTGAATAGAGATAACTAACCCAGTGGAGCATGTGCTTTGCCACATGCAAGAACTTGGGTTCGAGCCCCCAGCCACCATATGGGAGCAGTTGTATGAGAGAAGCATCATGAGTAGCAGAGCAGTACTTACTATGTTCTCTATCCTTTCCCTCTCTATGTTCCACTCTCTAGATGAAAATAAAGGCCAGGAACAGAGTGGTGGCACATCTGGATGAGTGCATACTTTATAGCACACAAGGGCCCCAGTTCAAGCCCGGAACCCCCACTGCAGGGAGGAAGCTTCATGCAGGGAGTGGTACTACAGGTGTCTGTCTGTCTGTCTCTCTCTCATTGAATAAATAGATCATTTAAAAGGAAATCCTTGTTCATAAGCAGAGAATAAATCCTCACCGGACTACAGTCTATCACAGTAGATTCAAGGACTGAAAAGGGAGCAGGAAGGACATCTAAGGGAGGTTGGGAACCCAAGTTTCTATGGTAGAATAAGAGGACTCTTTGCTTGAGGTTAAACTGTTCTGGTGCCCAGCTTGGGGACATGTGTAAATGCACCCTTCTGACAATAAAAATCTTGTCAATAAACATTTCCTCAATAAAGTGATATTAAAATTGAAAAAAATTGAGATGGGCAGAGTGCATTTATTTAATTGCATTGTTTCAAGCAAGTTGTGTCTGTCTACTCTGAAAGCAGGTGAGAAATATGGACATAACTAAATCAGGATGACAAAGATCCACTCACCTCCTTCTATAGAGGCCAAGGCCAATTTTTTTTTAATACTGGGGGGATTAGAGGCTTACAGTCCACAGTAAAATACAGTAGTTGGTACATGTCTAACATTTCTCAGTTTTCCATATAACACTCTCAGCCCTTCTAGGTCCTCCTCTGCCATCATGTTCCAGGACCTGAACACTCACCCCCCACCACAGAGTCCTTTACTTTGGTGCAATGTGAGGGCAGAGGACAGAGAGGTGGTGACTCTGGAATCTATGCCACTATGTCACTACGGGCTCATCTGATAAGCCAGTCAAATATACACAACATTTACTGAGTGGCCATAATGTGCTACACATGGCTCTGCAGTAGACTATGACAAATGTTTTCTATTATCAGTAGGTACTGGCACTGTGAACACATGTGGGGAATATACTCAACTACTTTTCCAGCTCCTCAATGAAAAAACCATCTCAATTTACTGGGATGATAAAAGAAAGAGAAAAGGTATGAATTAAAATTAAAATCCCAAAATGTATAGACTATTGGCATTAAAGATGGGGGGAAAAAGGAAAACAATAAAGTCTGTCATGACTTACTCAAGAACTCTTTAAACTTCAAAACTGATTTTCACCTGTAAAACTTATTTCATACGTTGTCATTTCCAAAATGTATTCTTCATGTGGACTTTCCTTTGTACTCAGTTTAGTATGCTGGTGGTACCCTTAGAGTATGAAATCTAGATTATTTTCACACACGTTACTTAAGTATTACATTATCTCTGTCAGCAGTCCTGACTATAATGCATTTAAAATCTATCTTTTTCAGATTCTATTAAGAAAAAAAGATGTAACAGAAATAAATCGCAAGCAGCACTTATGGTAAGACACTATGGAGTAGCAAAGCACTAGGGCAAGTTTGTTATCTCAGTTCATCTGAACAGTCTCACAACTCTTTGTTACCAGCATTTACTTCATCCTTTCTCCTCTGTGTGTGGGTTGACTTCTGTGTAAACTCACAGTAACCTAAAGACAAGATTAAAAGCCTGTACCAGTTCCCTTATTTCTCTCCATTTTAAGTTTTCCTCTCTGCCTATACTTGTGTTTTCTAACAGTGAACATCTCAGAAATAAATGAGATACAAAACTGGAAAACTAAAACATAAGTAGATGAGATGGTAAGAATGCTAAATAAGAAAATGACTCCATTTAAATATTTAGTTGAAATATTCCTACCTAAATAAAGTTTTGTTTTTTTAGGAGGGGGGACATAAAAATTAAAACTGCTTCTTAAAGCAATTAAATTACTCTAAAATTGCCACCAATATTATATCTGGGGCTTGGTGCCTGTACAAAGAATCCAAGATTCCGGATGGCCTTTTTCTCCCCTCTCTGTACAGAGAGAAACTGAGAAGATGGGAGAAAAGGGAAGGGAGAAAGAAGGAAAGATACCTACAGGAGTGTTTCACAGTTCAGTGAAGCTTCCTCCTACAGGTGGGGCCTGTGGCTTGAACCTGGGTCGGTTGCCTGCACATGGCAATGCATGTCTTCTGGGTGCACCACTGCCTTACCTCAAAACTGCTTATTTGAAAACTTATAGAGCTGGGAGGATCCTTATGGTACAGATAAACAGAAATTGGTACATTTGGCACCAATATGGCACAGATTAACAGACATTCAAATAAATCCTTTCTTCTTAGTTCCCAGATTTTGGTCAGAACCATCTTAAAAACGGAAAAGGAAATTATTCAATGGTATTTGCGTTGTGCAAATTACAGAATGGAAGTCCATTAACTTTTGCTCATCCAAGCCAGTTCTACAAAGGAGCAATGAAACTTTTGTCAAGCAGTTAGTAAATGGGTAACTTAAGGCAGTAGTGAAAAATACAGACATTATCATTTTTATTTACAGTAAAAAGGTAGCTATCCAAAATGCATGAAACATTACCTCTCTACATGGCGATTAGGAGTTGGCTTAAAAGCAACAGCAGTATCTGCCTGGTCCAGATGGGGTGCCCTGTAAGCGTTATTGAATGTGTATCCATCAGCTGGAGAATAGTCTGACATGCTGGAGTGCTAGAAGACAGAGGGGAGAATAAGGAGTCACTAGTACTATTTGATAGAATGAAAATTGAGGCAACCCCTATGGAAAACAGTATGGAGTGTTCTCTAACAAATAAAAATAGAAACACCTTATGATGCAGCAATACCATTCCTAGGCATATATCCAAAGAACATCACAATAGCACTTCAGTGGACATATGCACTCCTATGTTTGTAGCTGCATTATTCACAGTAGCCAAGGAGTGGAAGCAGCCTAAATGTCCACCAACAAATTACTAGATAGACAAGTTATGGTACATACACTCAATGAAGTACTACTTGCCAATTTAAAAAGATGATATATTCTTTAGAACAAAGTTGTTGGACATTAAGGTAACTGTGCTTAGTAAGAAAGTAAGAAGGTGAAATTCAATTACCGGGTGGTTTCACTCATGTTTGTGATACAGAGGACTGAAGCACATGAGCTTGTAAAAAAGAAAGAGGTATAAAATAAAGGGGGGGGGGAGTAGCCAACCTGTACCTAAGAGTTTATGAGAACTATGATGTTTAGTGCTGAGTGGGGAGCTTCTTAGAACTTCAGTGGCGGGACTGGTGTGGTACTATTCCAATGTATTCAATTTTTTACATTAGTTAACTAATTTATTTTTGGGTTGAGACAGACATTAAGAAGGAAGAGGAAGTGCTCATGACACTTCCCACTGCAGGTAGGGACCAGGGGATTGAACCTGGATCCTTGTGTATGGTAATATGTGGGCTCAACTGGATGTGTCACCACCTGGCCCTTCCCTTATAATCTTATAATCTTGAAAACAATTATTAACCACTAGCAAAATCTTTTTTAAAAAACCTAATGTAAATTTTAAATAAAATCTAAAAAACATAGGGAGAGAAACTGAAAACACACTTTTCTTTTTAAAACATCTTTTTTTTTTTGAAAGGTGCTTTTTAAAAATATTTTTAAACTTTATTTTTAATTTGATAGGACAGAGAGAAGTTGAGAGGGAAGAGAAACAGAGAGGGAGAAAGAGAGAGACACACCTACAGCACTGCTTTACCACTTTCCGCCTGCTGGTAGGGGCCAGGGGCTTGAACCCAGGTCCTTGTGCATGGTAACATAAGATGAGTCACTGCCCACCCCCAAGATGATTTTCTGAAGATGACATACAAATGGCCAATAGGTACATATTCACCATTACTATTATTATGGAAATGCATATCAAAACCATATGAAATAAAGGATCACCTTGAACTTGTTAGATTAGCTATTATAATGAAGACATAGCAAGGGCTGTTGAGGGAGTGGAGAAAAGGGAGCCCTGTTGGACTACTGGCCAGAATGAGAATTGGTATAGATGTTAAGACAAATATGAAATGTACTTAATTCTGTTTATCATTTCCCAGAGCACTAGATCATCAGGCAATGTTTTCACTCAAGACTTCAAGAGTGCTGTCACAAACTGCAGAAACCAACCGCACTTTTGGTCTTGCTTTGAACAGCCTACTGGCTGCTATGCAATCACTGTCTTCTGAGAGTGACTGAGAATATTGGGAGCGAGGAAGTGAAGGGAGGGAGAAAGGAATAATGACAAATGAGTAACTGCAGTGACTAGGAAACCTTGCATAAGGTTTCTGGTTTAGAGGAAGGAGCTCTATACCACTGCTGCCTTTCAGTTCTAAAGAAAACCCTCAGATCCTGTCATCCAAGTACTTACTACAGTAGCAATAAAGTATCATAAAGTCTTCTGGAGACGATGGCAATTCTTATGCATTTTATTTAATTCTTATGGCAATTCTTAGGCATTCTTGGCTTCTTTTGCAATGAAATCTTAAGATAAAAAATTACCTACCATTGCTAGCAGGCACTTTTTATTTTATTACTTAAATCTTCAAATAAGTACTTGAGTCATAAAATGGGAAACAATTCACAATAGAAAAAAACATTATAAAGACCGATTTGAATAATTCTTCTTTAAGTTATTCAGTGATAGCAAACTTGTATACTGAAAATCCAAAACACATTGCTCTCTCTCTTTAAATACAAATTGAAGAAAAACTAGAAAAGTGAATTTCAGAGACATGCATTAAGAACTGGATATATTTCCTTATTTAAGATACAAAGGCTGACTATAAAATAGAAATTTCTGATTTGAAAATAGCTGTTACGATAGCAACAGGAAGAGTAGAATAATTTTATGTTTGATTACATTTTCCTTCTATACAAGTTATGCTCTACAAGGAAAGAAAATTCATACTGATAAAAGTCTGAACTGTAAAGTACAAAAAGGACTGTGCGCTGGCCAGCTAGTGCCCAGAGTTATGAGGTCATTTTCTGAGTCACTCATGTAAAGGGAAGGGCAGTTACAGATTCACCTCTGCTCTTACACAGTCAGAGGGAAAAATATTACACTACAACAAACAAACAAACAAACTTATTTTCTTCTAGGGCCAGGTGGTGGTGCACCTGGTTGAGTGCACATGCTACAATGCTTAAAGACCTAGGTTTAAGTCCCCATTCCCCACCTGCAGGGGAAAGTTTTGAGAGTGGAGTAGTAGTGCTGCTATCACCTCCTTCCCTCTCGGTTTCTGGCTGTCTCTATCAAATAAATAAACATTAAAAAAAATCTATTTTTTTCCTGTAATTTTATGGTTATTGATGAAGGAATATAATTTATATAAATATGTCTCCTTAAAGGTGACAGTTTATTCTGGTTTGCTATTTACTCCTCCACATCATAAATACCTATAGTGGTCTGATAAAATTAACCAGAGAAATTAAGAAAATGAACTGGACTTTAAGGAGGAGTACTGTGTCTTCTCCACAGTTAAGACTCCATTCATGTAACTCTTCTGAGTTCTGGCTGTCCTATTCAAGTTTGGATATATTTTAAACAATGTTCAATTTCCTTTTCTGACCAAAAATAACATAAAAGTTATTCTTTAAAGAATTCTGAAGATGTAACATGTTCAACACCTTCAATCTGATTCCCAAACAAGTTCTTTACTTAGCACTTACTAAATATTAAAAAGATCAATTTTCGAGTAGGGGGAAGATGGCGGACTGAGAAGCTGCTAGGCTTGAGCTCTGATCACATCTTCTGGAAGCGGTAGGATTTTCTGCCTTTAGCAGGCCAGTCAATAAGGGGTCCTAGCGGTGACACCAAGGAGGTGACTATAACTTAATTTGGGTCAAGAATTAGAGTAGAGGTGGCACAGACTAGCGGGCGGGCTGCTACAGACTTCCCAGGCAGTGGCGCAAGGCGGGTGCGTCGGGCATTGTCCTTGGCCCGTGAAGGCGGCTCCTCCGCCGGTTGCAGAGCGCTGCTGGGCAGCCGGCAGAGGACCAGGAGGGAGCGCTGTAGCTCGGGGGCTTTCTCTTGGGAGTCTCTGGGGACCACCGCGACCCTGAGGGCGGATCTGAGGACATCCTTGAGTACAGCTCTCATTGGATCAAAAGGACTTGGAGCTAGTTTTCATCTTTGAGAAATCCTTTAAAAAAGCTTTGGGGGGGGGGGGCGGTTTCCCGGAAGATGGTGGACTGAGAAGCTGCTGGTGGCTGAACTCTGACCACATCTCCTGGAAACGGCAGGATTTTCTGCCTTTAGCAGGCCAGCCAAACAAGGGGTCCTAGCAGCAACACCAAGGAGGTGACTATAACTTAATTTGGGTTAAGAATTAGAGTAGGGAAAAAAGGGGGAAAAAAAAAAGGAAAAAAAATTTTTTTCTTCCTTTTAATTTTCAAGCATACCTCCTTCCCGCCCCCCCCCATAACCAGTCCTTTTCTTTACCAAATTCCTGTCCCACCACGGAGTATCATTAATTCTAAGTCTATACCCTTCTGAAACCTCTGGCCTTTTTTCTTTCTAAGTAGCCAACCCCCCCCCACCTCACCCCGCATAGCTAATAATTAAAAATAAATACATTTAAAAAAACCCTTTCCTTTCACTGCCCTTTTATGACTGTTCTTTTTCTTATCTTTTTCTTTTTCTCTCTCTTTCTTTCTTTCTTTTCTTTTTCTTTTTCTCATTCTTGTCATCCCTTCTTACTTAATCCTACAGCTTCCAAAGTCACAGCCCCCAGCCCCCACACCAACAAACAGTGTGCTTTTTTGAATTCACTGATACACATTTGGGAATTTTCTTTCACTGCTCTTAATTACAGCTCTTTTTCTTATCTTTTCCCTTTTCTCCCTCTTGTCCCTCTCTCTCTTTTTTTTTAATCTTGTCATACACTTCTTCCTTCTTCTTTGCCTGTCTGAATTTGTGAATTATTTTGGGGAAGAAATCTGACTCAGAGTGGACTCTCTATGTGTGTATCTCTGCTCTAGTTCCCTTTGCCCTCTTGTTACCCCTAGAATATACAGTGGATAGTAGATTTGCAAAACTGTCTATCCTTGCTATCCTCTCTTTCTTTTCTCTTTCTTCACTGGGATTTGGTTACTATTTTTTCACGGATTGGAGAAATTGTTTAGCTAACTGGTAGCAATTAAACTACTTCAATGCTTGCTTCAGTTGCTACTGTAATTCCTGAGGTTGGTGAGTGCAATTGTCATAAAGGTATTTAGTACAGGGTTACTTGTACTCAAGACACAACAACTGAGGAACAACAGAGCATAAAAAAAAAGAAACACATAAATCAAAAAAAGGGTAGATCAAAAACAAATAAAACTGCTACTCCAATGAATAAAGACAAGAGCCCAGAAGAAACTACAAACAAGCCAGAAGTAACCATAGATAAGTATGCAAGCAATAATAAACTTATTAATCACAGAAATGAAAACAACACTAGAGGAAAGGAATGGCAGTATTAGGGAAACAACAGTTGAGACCCCCAAGGAAAATACTGACTATCTTGAGGCAATTAGAGAACTGAAAGCTGAAATAGCTGTAATGAAGAAAGAAGCTGAGGCAAGGGAAAGCAGACTAACAGAAGCAGAAAACAGAATTAGTCAGAGAGGATGAGTTAGAGAAAACTAAGAAAGAGGTGAAAGAGCTTAAAAAGAGATTGAGAGACACTGAAAACAACAACAGAGACATATGCGATAATCTCAAAAGAAGTAACATTTGTATAATTGGCCTGCCAGAGGAAGAAAGAGAGGAAGGGGAAGCAAACATTCTAGAGGAAATAATAGAAGAAAACTTCCCAGACCTGAATAACAGAAAGGACATCAAGATTCAAGAGCCCCAGAGAGTCCCAAACAGAATCAACCCAGACCTGAAGACACCAAGACACATCATAGTCACAATGAGAAGAAGTAAGGATAAAGAAAGGATCCTAAAGGCTGCAAGAGAGAAACAAAAAGTCACATACAAGGGAAAACCCATAAGATTATCTGCAGACTTCTGCACTCAAACTCTAAAAGCCAGAAGGGAGTGGCAAGATATCTATCAAGCCCTGAATGAAAAAGGGTTTCAACCAAGGATAATACATCCTGCCAGACTTTCATTCAAACGAGATGGAGGGATCAAAACCTTCTTAGACAAACAACAGTTAAAGGAGGCAACCATCACCAAGCCAGCCCTGAAAGAGGTTCTAAAAGACCTCTTGTAAACAAGAACATCACTATAACACTTGCAATATATCAGAGCAAACAAAAAAATTTTTTAACAATGGCAATACAGTACATTAAATCCATAATATCAATAAACATCAATGGCTTAAACTCACCCATCAAAAGGCACAGGGTGGGGGGGTGGATCAGAAAACATAACCCAACCATATGCTGCTTGCAAGAATCCCATCTGTCACAAGATAAACACAGACTTAAAGTGAAAGGATGGAAAACTATCATACAGGCTAACGGACCACAAAAAAGGGCAGGAACAGCCATTCTCATCTCAGACACGATAGATTTTAAATTAAATAAAGTAATAAAATATAGGCAAGGACATTACATAATGATTAGAGGATCAATCAGCCAAGAAGACTTAACAATTATTAACATCTATGCACCCAATGAGGGACCATCTAAATACATTAAGCACCTACTGAAAGAATTTCAAAAATATATCAATAGTAATACAATAATAGTGGGAGACTTCAATACCCCACCCTCACACTTAGACAGATCAACAAAGCAGAAAACCAATAAAGATACAAGAGAATTGAATGAAGAGATCGACAGACTAGACCTCTTGGACATTTTCAGAGTCCTTCACCCCAAAAAACTGGAAAACACCTTCTTTTCAAATCCACATAACACATACTGAAGGATAGACCACATGTTAGGCCACAAAAACAGCATCAATAAATTCAAGAGCATTGAAATCATCCCAAGTATCTTCTCAGACCACAGTGGAGTAAAACTAACATTTAACAACAAACAGAAAATTATTAAAAGACACAGAATTTGGAAACTAAACAACATGCTCCTTAAGAACCACTGGGTCAGAGATTCACTCAAGCAGGAAATTCAAACGTTCCTGGAAAATAATGAAAATGAAGACACAACCTATCAAAATATTTGGGACACAGCTAAAGCAGTACTGAGAGGGAAACTTATAGCCATCAATCACATATTAAACACCAAGAAGAAGCTCAAATGAACGACCTTACTGCACACCTCAGGGACTTAGAGGAAGAGGGACAAAGGAACCCTAAAGCAACCAGAAGGACAGAAATCACTAAAGTTAGAGCAGAAATAAACAACATCGAAAATAAGAGAACCATACAAAAGATCAATGAAGCCAAATGTTGGTTCTTTGAAAGATTAAACAAAATTGACAAATCCCTAGCCAGACTCACCAAACAAAAAAGAGAGAAGACTCAAATTAATAGAATTGTAAACGATGGAGGAGATATTACAACTGACACCACAGAAATCCAGAGAATCATGCAAAACTTCTATAAAGAACTATATGCCACCAAGCTAGAGAATCTGGAAGAAATGGAACAATTCCTAGAAACATATGCCCTTCCAAAACTGAACCAAGAAGAACTACAAAATCTAAATGCACCAATCACAGACAAAGAAATTGAAACCGTTATTAAAAATCTCCCCAACAACAATAGTCCTGGACCAGATGGCTTCACAAACGAAATCTACAAAACTTTCAGGAAACAGTTAATACCCATACTTCTTAAGCTGTTCCATAAGATTGAAGAAACAGGAATACTCCCTTCCACCTTCTATGAAGCCAACATCACCCTGATACCAAAAGCTGATAGGGACAGAACAAAAAAGGAAAACTACAGACCAATATCTCTGATGAACATTGATACCAAAATATTAAACAAGTTCTTGGCAAACCGGATACAGCAACATATCAAAAAGATTGTTCATCATGACCAAGTGGGATTCATCCCAGGAATGCAAGGCTGGTTCAACATCCGTAAGTCAATCAATGTCATTCACCACATCAATAAAAGCAAAGCCAAAAACCACATGATTATCTCAATAGATGCAGAGAAAGCCTTTGACAAAATCCAACACCCATTCATGCTCAAAACTCTACAAAAAATGGGAATAGATGGGAAATTCCTCAAGATAGTGGAGTCTATATATAGCAAACCTACAGCCAACATCATACTCAATGGACAGAAGCTGAAAGCATTCCCCCTCAGATGGGGGACAAGACAGGGTTGTCCACTGTCACCATTACTCTTCAACATAGTATTGGAAGTTCTTGCCATAGCAATCAGGCAAGAGAAAGAAATCAAAGGAATACAGATTGGAAGGGAAGAAGTCAAGCTCTCACTATTTGCAGATGATATGATAGTATACATACAAAGACCTAAAAAATCCAACAGAAAACTACTGGAAGTTATTAGACAATATAGCAAGGTATCAGGCTACAAAATCAATGTACAAAAATCAGTGGCATTTCTTTATGCAAACACTAAATCTGAAGAAGAAGACATCCAGCAATCACTCCCATTTACTGTTTCAGCAAAATCAATCAAATACCTAGAAATCAAGTTGACCAAAGAAGTGAAAGACTTGTATGCTGAAAACTATGAGTCACTACTCAAGGAAATAGAAACTGATACCAAGAAATGGAAAGACATCCCATGCTCATGGATTGGAAGAATAAATATCATCAAAATGAATATTCTCCCCATAGCCATATACAAATTTAATGCAATACCCATCAAAGTTCCACCAAGCTTCTTTAAGAGAATACAACAAACACTACAATCATTTATCTGGAACCTGAAAACACCTAGAATTGCCAAAACCATCTTGAGGAAAAGAAACAGAAATGGAGGCATCACACTCCCAGACCTTAAACTATATTATTAAGCCATCATCATCAAAACAGCATGGTACTGGAACAAAAATAGGCACACAGACCAGTGGAACAGAATTGAAAGCCCAGAAATAAATCCCAACACCTATGGGCATCTAATCTTTGATAAGGGGGCCCTAAGGATTAAATGGAAAAAGGAGGCTCTCTTCAATAAATGGTGCTGGGAAAACTGGGTTGTAACATGCAGAAGAATGAAATTGAACCACTTTATCTCACCAGAAACAAAAATCAACTCCAAATGGATCAAAGACCTAGATGTCAGACCAGAAACAATCAAATACTTAGAGGAAAACATTGGTAAAACACTTTCCCACCTATACCTCAAGGACATCTTTCATGAATCAAACCCAATTGCAAGGAAGACTAAAGCAGAAACAAACCAATGGGACTACATCAAATTGAAAAGCTTCTGCACATCCAAAGAAACTATTAAACAAACAGAGAGACCCCTCACAGAATGGGAGAAGATTTTCACATGCCATACAACAGACAAGAAACTAATCACCAAAATATATAAAGAGCTCAGCAAACTTAGCACCAAAAAAGCAAATGACCCCATCCAAAAATGGGCAGAGGATATGAACAAAACATTCACTACTGAGGAGATCCAAAAGACTAACAAACATATGAAAAACTGCTCTAGGTCACTGATTGTCAGAGAAATGCAAATTAACACTAAGATACCACCTCACTCCTGTAAGAATGGCATACATCAAAAAGGACAGCAGCAACAAATGCTGGAGAGAATGTGGGGACAGAGGAACCCTTTTACATTGCTGGTGGGAATGTAAATTGGTACAGCCTCTGTGGAGAGCAGTCTGGAAAACTCTCAGAAGGCTAGACATGGACCTTCCATATGATCAAGTAATTTCTCTCCTGGGGTTATACCCCAAGGACTCCATAACACCCAATCAAAAAGAGGTATGTACTCCTATGTTCATAGCAGTACAATTCATAATAGCTAAAACCTGGAAGCTAGCCAGGTGTCCAACAACAGATGAGTGGCTGAGAAAGCTGTGGTATATATACACAATGGAATACTATGCAGCTATCAAGAACAATGAACCCACCTTCTCTGATCCATCTTGGACAGAGTTAGAAGGAATTATGTTAAGTGAACTAAGTCAGAAAGATAAAGATGAGTATGGGATGATCCCACTCATCAACAGAAGTTGAATAAGAAGATCTGAAAGGGAAACTAAAAGCAGGACCTGACCAAATTGTAAGTAGGGCACCAAAGTACAAACCCTGTGGTGAGGGGTAGACATGCATCTTCCTGGGCCCGTGGGTGGTGGGAGTGGGTGGGAGGGATGGGTCACAGTCTTTTGGTGGTGGGAATGGTGTTTATGTACACTCTTAGCAAAATGTAGACATATAAATCAGTAGTTAATTAATATGAAAGGGAGAAAATCAGTTGTATGTCTCAAAGTTTCTCAAAACACAAACTGAATCTTTTAAATATATAGGCTGTGTATTTGATATGCGGACTCTCTCAAAAGCCTAGACCAAGTAGATTAGAAGCATCCAACAGCACAGCTATATACAAGATACTGGATACTGTACAGCAAACCATAACAAAAGGACTTTTCAAAGTTAACCCAATTACCAAATAATGTGATGATAACATTAACTATCGATTGTCTTTTTGAACCCTAAGACAGCAGGAACCTCACATCTCCACTATAAAGCCCCTACTTCCCCAAGTCCTGGAACCCTTGGATAGGGCCCACTTTCCTGTATGCCTCTCCCAACCCATACTAAATAATATTGCACCCGCCGATCACAACCTAACCAACGCAATGATTGCCACCTCAACATGCTTCACTTCAGACTGTGTCCAGAGACTTCACGTGTGGAATGACAACCCTTCAGCTTCATTACTCGGGTGAGACCTTTCCTTTTATAGTACACTCTAATTTCATCTCAGGTGGTTCACCTTCTAACAAAGTCCCATAACCTAGATATACACGAGTTTCTGTGAGAGAGAGCTTATGTTCACACGTATCCATAAACTACTGCAAAATATATACCTGAAAGCAGAAGTACACTAGAGTTTGCAGTGAGTACCTCCCTAACACTTCCTCTCCACTATTCCAAGCTTTGGGCCCATGATTGCTCTACAATTTGTTTGGCTTCGAATGTTAACTCTCTTTTCAATCACCAGGTTCCAGATGCTACCAGGATGCTGGCCAGGCTTCCTTGGATTGAAGACCCCACCAATGTGTCCTGGAGCTCAGCTTCCCCAGAGACACACCTTACTAGGAAAGATAGAGGCAGACTGGGAGTATGGACCGACCAGTCAACGCCCATATTCAGCGGGGAAGCAATTACAGAAGCCAGACCTTCTACCTTCTGCAACCCTCAATGACCCTGGGTCCATGCTCCCAGAGGGATAGAGAATGGGAAAGCTATCAGGGGAGAGGGTGGGTTATGGAGATTGGGTTGTGGGAATTGTGTGGAGTTATACCCCTCCTACCTTATGGTTTTGTTAATTAATCCTTTCTTAAATAAAATTTAAAAAATGAAGAAAAAAAAAGATCAATTTTCTGACCTCCATAGGGTAGTGCTATCAATGACTTGAGCTGGAGAACTGGAGGGCAAAAGAAGCTCTGGCCTTTCAGCCATGTTCACAGGACACCAGAAGATTAGAATCAAGTACTCAATTGGTCAATTAGTCATTAAACAAACAAACAGGGACTTCCAGGGGAAAACTGCTGGGGGCAGACTTATAGGACCCAGATTCAGGGAACTGAATGGGAGAAACCAAACAGCAATGGAGTAATTCCCTGACAAGAATAGAAAGAATGTGTCAAAGAGTCAAGACCATCAGGGCATAGGGAGCACTAAAAGGGGAGAGGGGCATCAGGGAGAATGACATGGGGCTAGTTCAACACTATGAAAACATAACAACTGTCACAGCAGTGGCAAAGAGATGCTGAAAGAGAGGTGACTCAGCACAGCAGTGTACTTGGGTCTCTGCTTCTGCAAGGTTTTTGCAGCAACAATATGAGACCTCACCATCAGAACACCAAGAGAATACCCAGACTTACTGCACTTTCTGCACAGAGAGGTGTTTAAGACATTTACCTCTGTGGATAATCTTTTTGCTTCTTGTTTGCGCTGATGTTCTGCTACATTTGCCACAGATTCCGCCAGCTGATAAAGGTCCTGTTCCACACGTACCCCCATGTAGTTCAGCATTGGGGGCTCCCAACCATTGCGGAATCGGGGAACATAAGGAGCAATAAACTGTTCTTTTGGCCATTCTGCTCTATAGAAGGATGTTAAGATACACAACATAAAATTAAGAATCAGATGAATGTTCAAAGTCATCTTCAGTAAGGTAAATGATACACAAATAGAACCCCTCAAGTAATGTATAATGTAATCCCTTCTCACAACAACAAGGTCAACACGTATGTGTATGTTAGCATTTAGAAATGATAAACTAAAAAGAACACGGAATTCTGCTTGATGATCTGTTTTCAACACACAACCTCAATTCTTTTTTAGTTAAGTTCCTAACATGCACGTCCAAAAACTTGGGAACTGAGTGTGAAAAAGAGCAGTGATAAATGTTTGCAGTTAAACTTGTATAGGACCTAAAATAGTCTAATTCTCATCTTTCCTTTTTATTCCCTCTCTGCAATGAAATCTAACATGTGAGTATGTCTTTCAAAAGAGAAATATATTATGCTATTTAGGCTTTTATCTGATGATGTCACCTAAATTGAAACATTTTCCATTTTATAAATTAAAGAGATCAGTCAGATTTTTAGTAAGTAAAATCAAATGAGGATTAATCTGTAATCATAATCATTGCCCTTTCATTGTTTAATAACTCTGAATGACACTTCTACAAATTCCTAATCACTCATGAACCATAAAAATTACATTCATTTTTTTTTTCTCTTACCACCAGGGTTATTGCTGGGGCTCAGTGTGGCACCATGAATCCACTGCTCCTGGCAACCAGCCCCCCCCCCCCTTTTTCCTATTTTATTTGATAAGAGTTAAATTGAGAGAGTAGAAGAGAAAGAGATACTTGCAGACCTGCTTCACCACTCATGAAGTGTGCCCCCTGCAGGTACGAAGCAGGGGCTCAAACCCAGGTCTGTCCTCATGATAATCTGTTCACTCAACCAGGTATGCCGCCCTTCAGCCCCCCACGCTCATCTCTTATATAAAAAAGTCATTTTATTTTTCATATGTTATTTACTTCCTCATATTATATTTAGTATCCAAAATTGAGTCATTTTATTCAGGTTATTATACAGCTTCATGGTTCCTTTTAACTTCACACCTTTTCTAATCAATATATTTATTTCCTAATACTCTTAACAATGAGGATTTGAAATGACCATATTCTCATGCCAAGAGCTAACAAAATACTTATTTTTTCAGTGTAGTTTTCTTTTAACTTCTTTATTGGGGGATTAATGGTGTACAGTCAATAGTAAAATACAAGTTTGTAAATGTATAATATTTCCACATAACAATACAACCCCAACTAGGTCCTCCTCTTCCATCATGTTCAGTCAAGTTTTAATAAAGGTGGTTATTTATTTTCATTTCCAGGTAGAATTCAGGACAAAGAAATGAATAAATCGGAGGTATTTTTGGACTTTGACTTAATAAGTTCCCTGGGGTTGGCTGAGCACACGTTACTACACACAAAGACCTGGGTTTAAGCTTCTGGTTCCACCTGACGGGGTGAAGCCTCACAAGTGATGAAGCAGTGCTGCAGGGGGCACTCTGTCTCTCTCCTTATCTCCAACTTCCTCTCAATTTCTATCTCTAGCTGACAAATAAATAAAAATTAAAAACAAGAAAGAAAGCTAACCACCTCCCCCTGAAAGTTCCTCCTGACTACTCCATGTTGTTGAGCATCCTGGTACTGATCATGTTTTCTATTGCATTTTGATTTCTGCACTAGAATTCTAGCTTATGTAGAGCTTAGACTTCTACATTTATGACATCAAGCCCTTTATACACAAAATGGCAAATGTTTCATTAAGTCTATGTCATAATCCAAAATCAATATAGTATTTCAGGTATGACACACTAGATTCATATATGTTTACCTGGCTTTCATCCATGTTTCCCCCAGCGACATCCACAGCTGCCTTTCTTCAGCACTGACAGTGTAATTTAAGAAATCGATTGTGTCCTTAGTCAGTAGGGGGCTGAGTACTGAGCTGGCTAGTTCAGGACCTCCAGTTGTCTGTACCACCTGAAAATGGCAATAATCTGTTTTACAATGAGAAGCTGATGATGACTAGTATATTTTCAAAATATGGAAACAAAAACACACAGTGAATTCTGCCACAGTTTTATGTATTCAAATTATTTTGATACTGATGCAATTCTGAATGAAAAACCATTTGCTAAATCCACCTGTCCAGTCTAATGATGCCTGATAACCTACATTGGGAAGTTAACCATTTATCTTTCTATTGACTACATGACTGTAATTTCCTGGAAAATAATTATAGCTATTCAAACCATTCAAAGTCAGTTGGTTTAACTATCTCTGCTTGTTTTTTAAATATACTTTTTACTAGTTGGAAGGGACAAATGCACTGCTATGTTCATAGGAGCATAATTCGCAACAGCCAAGGTATTTAGCAACCTGAATGCCCAACAGTGGATGGCTGGGTAAAGATATGAGATATATAGTCAATGTTGTTTACTCTTAGTGTTTTCATGTGAGGGAAAAATACAGAAATGAGACCTTCCCAGGTAAATAAGATGTATGTTTTTCTACTAGCTGACTTATTATGCCAAAATTGAAAACTAAGGTTAGAGAGATAAGCATTTTTTTGAGAGAAGTAGGGTTTGTATTAGTAGTGTAAGCCTGTGGGGAAAACTAAGAGAAAAATAAACACTAGTGCCATGACGGTACAACATACCCCCCCCCCCAGCCCTCCAGGAATCCAATCCTAGGAAACAGCCTTGACGAGAAATAAATAACTCAATGGTAAAAATAAACAGGTGTTGTTTCACTGATTAACAAACTGACAACAGTTGAGCCTCTAAAAACTGCTCTGAGTTTACTTCTCAAAGGCAATTTCCTGACTAAAGAAAGGTAATTGTTTCCCAAGATAGAAACCAGAGCCCTTTTATAAAAATCCCGCCTTCTCTAAGATATGGCACAAGAATAAAGGGATTTTTTTGTTGCTGTTGTTATGATGGCTGCAGGGCTGTAGACCAAGAGTGATGTTCTTTCCAGACATTCACGTGTTCCAGGCCTCTGCACATGTGTGCACAGTTTCTTTCTCCCCAGAAGGCCTCTCCTCCCCACTCAGAGTGCCTCTGCACCAGCTCTTCTGGAAAGCATACTCTGAGGTATGCTGTTGTCCTCAGAAACAAGTCATGCCTATTAGTCACCACTGCTATACAACTTACGACTTATTTTTCCCTTTCCCCACCCTTGAGGAATTGGAACAAAACTTCGTTCAATTTGTATTGCAGAAGGCACAGTCTTGGGGGTGGGGGTGGGGGTGGGGAATGAATGAATGAAATAAAAGGAAGAAAATATGAAGGATAAAAGTGCCAGGCTGACTTTTATTTAAAAACAAAACCTACCCTGTCTCCCTGGAATAGTAATTATTTTTTATTTCCTTGTTCTAGAAGCAGTTCCAGTGAATAGCAGAAATGACTAAGAGGGAAAGTAAGTGGATACAGGAGTAGAGGGAAGTTAATATTATTTATTTGTTCATGGCAGGCTTGGCTGTGCATGTGTGTGTGTGCCTGCTGAGGTTAGAGGGAGAGACTCAACTTCAGAGACACTAACTACAGTGGGTCTGACCAGCTGTTGACTCTGAATAATGTTCCTTCCCCCCTCCTCAGTGCAAGTACAATGTCTAGGGCTCTGCTGGCCAAACACTAAGTGGGAGTAATAAGAAGTATTACGACTAAGGGAAGCACTAACAAGGAGTCCTTTCTGAGGAAAGGCAAAACAAGTCAGTGTTTTCAGATACATAACTGATCACAAAGACAAACTTCTGTATGTGAGAGAACACAGTACCATAATTTTTTTCTTTCTTTTTAAAATTTATTTATGAAATGGAAATACTGACAAGACCATAAGATAAGAGGGGTACAATTCCCACTACCAGAGCTCTGTATCCCATCTCCCCTCCCTTGATAGCTTTCCAATTCTTTAACCCTGTGGGAGTATGGGCCCAGGATCATTATGGGGTACAAAGGTGGAAGGTCTGACTTCTGTAACTGCTTCCCCGCTGAACATGGGTGTTGACAGGTCAATCCATACTCCCAGCCTGCCTCTCTTTTTCCCTAGTAGGGCAGGGCTCTGAGGTAGCAGAGCCCCAGGACACATTGGTGGGGTCATCTGTCCAGGCAAGTCGGTTGGCATCCCATCATTTTACAGTTCTGCTCTGTGTCATGACTAGGTAGCTAATTAGAATCTGTGAGTGTGCAGAGTTAACAGAAGGGGCAAAAAGCTATACTCAAAACTAATATAATCTCAAATGTGTCAAAAAAAGAAAAAAGACTATTAACTTTGTAAATCAGCCAGTGACACTGGCGTATTACACCAAAGTGAAAGATTCTGGGGTGGTGGTGGGGAGAATACAGGTCCAAAAAGGATGACAGAGGACCTAGTGGGGGTTATATTGTTATATGGAAAGCTGGGAAATGTTATGCATACACAAACTATTGTACTTACTGTCAAATGTAAAACATTAATTCTCCAATAAAGAAATTTTAAAAAAATCAGCCAGTGTCAGGTTTTATGCATATGGATGACCTTGATCTAGTTTTTAAATGACTTTATAAAGTAGACAAGCAGAAATTAGGCATACTATATTTAACCACAACATATGGAAGCATTCACCAATTATTAATATAGTCCTGGGTTTTCACATTCTAATCACTTATGGCCCACTTGTGACACTCAAACTGATAATAACATTTACCTCGTAATGTTTATGAAGCAATATTCATTTCATATTCTACATCAGGTCTTGGATAGGTAGTGACCAGGTATGACAGAGTTCAAAATCAAATGTAGTTGATTTTAAGTTCGATAGAGTGATCATTTTTTTAAAAAAATTATACAAATGATACAGACTAATCACACACATTGTTATGATCACTTCCTCTGTCATGGCATCAAGTTACCACACTTAAACTCATATTTTACATAAGTAATAAGAAAGTAGTGCCCAATCAAAATAATGAAGAATATTTGTCTAGATAATTCAGATAAATACAATAAAAAGATTTCTTAAAAATGCTATTTTTTTCTTTTGTAAAAATCTTACCATATTTAATGGAGTGAATAAAAAGTGAACCAAATCTGAAGCACTAGGGTTCTGGATATGAGACTTCAATTTGGCCTGTAACATTAAGAAAGATACAAGGATAAATTACTATTATATTAATAAATAATCAAGCAAAAGACATTCCTAATGGTTCAAGATAAATTCAGACATCTTTATTAGTTTCACTTTTGATATATCAATTAGCATGATTAAGGAGAACTTTGTGACTAAATATTGGCACTATTTTTTTTAGATCAAAACTCAACTATGTTTTTCAATTTATTGTGCTCTTAGAATATTTTATTAATTTATTTTGAATATAGAGAGAATTTTTAAATTTATTTTTTTCTCTTTTATTGCTACCAGGTTTATCCCTAGGGCTTGCTACTTGCACAACAAATCCACTGCTCCTGGTAGCCACTGCTCCTTATTTATTTATTATTTGATAGGGCAGATAGAAATTGAGATGGGAAGGGGGATATGGAGAATGAGAAAGACAGACATCTGAAGACTTGACCCACTGCTCATGAAGCTTTCCCCCTGCAGGTGGGAAGTAGGGGATTTAAATGCTTGTCCCCATGCATAGTGTAAGCTTAACCGGTGCACTGCTGCCTGACCCCCATTTGTTCCTTATTTTTTTAATCCTTATTTCATAGGACAGAGATAAATTGAGAGGGAAGGTGCAGATAAGGAGAGAGGGAGGGAGGGGGGGGAGTGAGCAAGCCAGGGTTTGAACCTGGGACCTTGCAAACTGTAATGTGTGCACTTTACTGGATGTGCCACCACCCTGCTTCTATAAGTCATTTTAATAAAAGTAAAGAAAGATGAAAAAAACTACAAGAACAAATTTAGTTTGTAATGCAACAAGGAACATTCTTGCTTAACTTTAGGCTTTTCCATGCTTTTCTTTCAATTGGACAAACTTTCACTTACCAGAAGATTAAACCCATGTTTAAACTTTTGGAAACAGTCAACAAATTCATCAGGAGGTGGGGGTTTTGCTCGAAGTGTTAAGACACCCTCTAAGAAAATAAATGGGTGAAGAAGGAAATAAAAGCAACATTAAAAAAAAAACTTTAAATTCAAAAAAGAAAAAAAATGTCAGAGTACTGAGCATACCAATACCACCCTACTTAGTTCTTCTGCTTCTTCTCAAAGTCTAACCACAACAACTTACAGTGGCCCAACACTGGACTGAATTCCTCTACCTGAGGTTCCGATGCATACTGGCTTGAAGCCAATCTCATGCTATATGCATGAAATGCAGAAGTGCCAATTTGGGCTAGAGAATGGTCTAGAAGTCATGCATAATGGGAGGAATATTCACTTACTATTCTTTGATACAGTCTTCCTCTCCTCCCCTTCCCGCCAGCCCCTCTTTTTAATTTAATTTTTTTTTCTTATTTTTTTTTCCCTCCTCCAGGGTTATTGCTGGGCTCGGCACCTGCACCATGAATCCACCGCTCCTGGAGGCCATTTTTTTTTCCCCCTTTTGTTGCCCTTGTTGTAGTTTCGTTGTGGTTATTATTATTGCCCTTGTTGACGCAATTCGTTGTTGGATAGGGCAGAGAGAAATGGAGAGAGGAGGGGAAGACAGAGAAGGGGAGAGAAAGATAGACACCTGCAGACCTGCTTCACCGCCTGTGAAGCGACTCCCCTGCAGGTGGGGAGCTGGGGGCTCGAACCGGGATCCTTACGCCGGTCCCTGCGCTTTGCGCCACATGCGCTTAACCCACTGCGCCACTGCCCGACCCCCCTCTTTTTAATTTTATCTGAACATTGCTCAGCTCTGGTTTATGGTCATTCAGAGGTTTGAACCTGGGGATTTTATTATTAAGTTGTAAATACCAATGGGTTTGAATTTTTTAATCATAAACCTCCTGGGGCCTTTGTTACCTCAGCAAGGAAGTCTTTTTTTTTTTTTTGAATAAACATTATGCTGTCTCCTTAGCTCTTTAAAATAGTTTCAATTGATACCATTTGGTTCCATAATTATAACCTTATATATACAACCTAAGATTTTTAACTGACAGAACTATAATTTGTAAGTATATACAAATACTTGAAACTGTATATGTAACTTGAAGTACTATTTGGAGGTTTATGATTAAAAAATTCAAACCCATTGGTATTTACAACTTAATAATAAAATCTGATCCTTCTGTTTTACAAAATAATGAGATTCAATAATAAGGTAAATAAAATATAAGGACAGTGATGACTTTGGTTTTATTCATCATAAAAACTATAGAGGTCAGACATACAGCTGAATCTCTGTCTCTGTGATTTAAGAAATGTGTCCTCTTTTTTACCATAGACAACTTGGAACAAAACTGAACTTCTCTTCCCCTTCTTTTTCTCATCTCATCTCTGGGACTATCTCAGTATCAGGAAAAGTACACTGGAATACAGCCAGTGGAATTTTGCTGAGCAGCCCATCTATATAGGACAGAAGTTGTGAAGACTCTCCAGAAGATTAAGATAATCTATTGAAACAACTGTATGATGAAGGACAAAACCGGACCTTTAAGTGGACAAGGTAATATGGTATGTACATGCCGACAATTCAGAGACCCAAATAATGTTTTTGTTTTTTGATTTTTGCAGAGCTAGAACCTTATGCATGCACTAGACGGCTTTTTCATTCAGACAGGAAGAGATATCCTAGCATCAGCGCTTCATCAACCCCACAGCCCCTCCTATGTAGTGCCAGGACGTGAGCCTAGATTGCCTGCAATCTCATTTCAATAATATCCCCCCTCCCCCTCCTCTACTCACACACACATACACACAATTATTTCTCATAGAAGTTGTGAAATAAAATAAGGCATACTTGCAAAACAAATAGTAGGCATTATATAAATACTAATGATTTATCTTTCTTTTTAAAGGAAGAAAATCCAACTTACCACCTGGTCCCTTCTTTTTACCCTTTTTAGTTTTCTTCCTTTTTGAAAGCTCAGAATATGCTTCTGCTGCTTTTTGAAGTTTGGTGATAAAAAATTCAATGTCATCCAAGATGTGGTTTAAGATTTGCTGGAATTAAAAATTACAGACTAAGGCATAAAGCAAACTTATTTTGCCTTACTTACACACATTGTTAGTAAGTAAAAGGAAAACTGGAATGTCAAAAAATTTCATACATGTAAATTTCAAGTTCATTACTTATGATTATTTTATTATAAAAATTTACTTTATTATGAAAAAAATAATAAAGTATAGCTGTGGGGAAATTCTGCTATTTACATTTTTCTTGAACTTAATTTCACTCTATTTACAATGCTGCAATGCCACTCTATTTTGATTATTAAGTATTTACAACTACTCTTAATTTCCTCATGGTGTTTTCTCACACAAAGTTAAAGGAACAAAATCACAAAAACATTTATTTTATTAGACATCAAGTTGCTTCTCTAGTAAAAGTATCAATAAAGCACATGCAGCTCTGGTTCATGGAATTAAGGATTAAGAATGTTGTGGTTAACTTCATAAACAAATGGATCACCTGCAGTAAAATGTATGATTCAGAGTTTCTACTTGGTAGAAACAGGATTCATGGTGTACTGTGCTTCTAGGTATTATCAGCTTTAAGTATCTCTTATCCTATTAAGTCATTACTGACTTCCTTTTCCATTGTTTATCTTTTCATTACTGGGGCTTCACTGCTCCAGGCTGATTTCTTTTTTTGTTTTTTCCTAGACAGAGACAGATACAGATAGGGAAACACTCTATGGTACCAAGGTTTAACCTACCAATTAGCTGGGTGTGGGGCTCAATCTAGAGTCATCCACATGGCAGAGACAGTACATCATCTATGTGAGCTAGTTTGCCAGTCTAATTGATTTCCTTTCATAAATGTGAAATTGGACACTTTTTCTTTCTTCTTTTTTTTTTTTGATTTGTCTTTTTATACATGGGTTTCATTGGGACTTTTACATTCTGTACCTACATAATTCTACTATTCCCTGTAGACACTCACTAATTTTTCCCAGATAGGACTTGAGAGACGGAAAGCTGTAATAGGAGTAGGTATGGCTTAGAAGAGCAGGAAAGTTGAAGCTTAAGAAGCACATGAAAGAGCCCAACTCCATTGCCACGCCGCCTTTTTTGCCCACGTGTCTCTCTGTGCACATGCTTTCACCTTTCCTGAATAAAAAAAAAGCTTAAAATGCTTGAAATCATGGTCTTAGCTCCAATACTTTGTTTAGATTAGTATGAAGAATTAGACACCCCAAGGAGGAGACTCCTGAGCCTCTCCCCTAGCTCCCCAACCTACGTTATAAAGACATCATAAGGCACTCAATTCCGCAAGAAAATTACTAGAGAAATGAAAGCACTGAAATGTAAATATCTGTCTTTAAAATGCCACTTAAGTTTTGTCTTCCAGATAGTACGAAATGTTTATAGTAAGTGTTAGGAAGAAATATTAAAGATATCTCAATAATGAACTATAAGAGAAAAATGTAATGATTCAGATTTAATCCCTTTGTAAATTATTTAAAATGTTAATTACATGGAACTCTGGTGGTGGGAATTGTATGGAATTGTGCCCACTTAAATTACAATCTTGTCAGTTCATTATTAAATCACTAATAAAAATTATTTAAAAAATGTTAATTCTAATATAAGTCAAGACTATACCCTATAAATATTTTAATAAATGCAAAAGTACTTGAGAAACATAGTTCCAAGTTACAAATACTATTGGAAAGAGAAAATAGCTCCCACAAAACTTTTTCTTTCATTCACCTCATTTTTGTGGTTTTCTTTTTCTTCTTTAGAGCAGAGCTAATGAAGTACAGAAGAATACTGTACTCACCACATCTCTGTCAATTCGGGCTGCCACCATCTCTGGGGTTTCTTCCTGCTCATGATACTGCCTTGGTTTCTCAACTGAAAAGAAAGAGAGAGACAGAGAGTCATGAAGTAAAGCTAGTTGCAGAAGCAGAAGGTGATTTCATATGAAAACTGGCTAGAGAAGTGTGCAAAAGGGAATCCTTCCTCTGGATACACAATCAAAACCAGACTTGTCTGCATATCTTTGCAGCAAAATGGCAGATGGAGCGTGATACTTGGTGAGCACTGAAGTACTGGTCTTATCTACATGAAGTTGTGTTCTCTACAATTTTCCCCATGACTACCTCTTCTCTGTGTCAACTCCCTGTGAAACCAAACTTAACTTAGCACCCTTTAATTCCTGCACAAGAAAAAAAAATACAGACCAGCAATTAAGGACTATTTCTTAAAATGTGACTGACTAAGTTCTAATGCAACTAAACTCACTTGTAAACGCATTCCAACAGTATGATCACATTGGGGGGGGGCAGTTTGACAGTAAAGCATTTCTTTTTTTTAAATTTTTTTAAATCTTTTATTTGTTGGATAGAGACAGTCAGAAATTGAGAGGGAAGGGAGCGATAGAGAAGGAGAGAGACAGAGAGACACCTGCAGCACTGCTTCACCACTTGTGAAGCTTTCCCCCTTCAGGTGGGGACCAGGGGCTTGAAACTGGGTCCTAGAGCACTGTAACATGTGCGCTCAAGCAGGTGCGCCACCACCTGGCCCCCTGTAAAGCATTTCTTAAACTCCTACGTGTAACTGTTAAAACCCACAACATGAAGCTCATTAACTTTAATTCATATGCTTTAAAAGTATAAGTGCCTAATGGAATTTGCAAATTAAAAGAAAATGCATTTAAGACCATCCCAGAAAGAAAGAAGTTAGCTCAGTTAGCAGGATGTCAATTATAAGGTTAATTTAATGAAATAATTCCTGGCATAAAGTTAATTAATACCACCACAAAAAGAGTTGTACAGAGATTTTGCAGAAGATGAAATGGCTGGAAAATGTATGGAAAGAACAGGACAAATGTATCATCATTAACGGGACTTCAAGTCATGATAGAGCATCAGGACTCAAGATGTTCAATATACAGAAATGTACAACATGTTGAAAATGGTATCACTATGCCTCTTCTATGTCGACTTTATCCATACATGGATTTTTACTTGCCAACAAACAAAGGTGAAATCCCTGAGTCTTACACAATTTAATTAGTGGCTGTTAAGTACTTTAACATAATTAGAATTTATATGAATGAAATCTTTCCAGTTAGCTGCCATCTTAGACATGGTTAGCTGCTGCTATCTTGGCTATAGTGAACTAAAGAAAACAATGTGAATTTGAGATACAGTATCAAGAATTCCAGATGGTCCTCAATTATCATTTGGAGGACAAGATAAGAGGTTTGTGAGGTCTCTGCTACTCCTAAGAACCCCCTGTGACTACTCTACAGAGATCATCATTGGCAGTCAAGAGCTACCACAAGAATTCAAAACTTTTGGCCCACCTGAGTCACATAGGGCCTTCAGAAGAACTATTATTAGAAAGATAGTATATATCTAGAACTAGAAAGGTGGTATATGTGCATTCATGAAATACACACACATCCATTTTCAAACTGAAGTTGAAGCACAGAGACCTCGGAGTCAGTAGACTCTGACTTGGCTTTCGCCAAACTCCCAGAGAGTCTAATGTCCTTCATCTTGGCAATCAAATTCTCTTAGTTAACTTCACTGCTACATGTCCTGGATAAACAGTACCATTCCAGATAAAGGATCATTGGTTGAAGAAGTCTCCCTTTTTCAGCAAGAATTATGTCAGATGCAGAGTGAGGCTCTAGTCTTTATCAAATTCAAACTCTCTGGACAACAATGTTTTCACCCTGAAAATAAAGGGATTGAACCCTCTATATTCAAAGGCAGTTTCCAGTTAAGAAAAACCTTAGGTACAGTAAAATATGCTGACAGTTAAAAAGTTACAGTAAGTTCTCTGGTATGATTGTTTGCTTTTTTTAAAGAATGTCAAGGTTACATATTATCTACAGAGGCACAACTTGACAAGTTAAAATAGATGGGGAATTTCTTCCCATCTTTCCCACTGTCCTACCACTGTCATGATGTATTTTCCAAGTAACCACAACTAATTTGTCCGAAAGAGGGCAATGATAAGATGATAAAAGAATCCTAGTTATAATGTTTTTATTTAAAATATATATTGCTAGGTCTCTGGTTTGAGTATGAAATATATTTTATTACTGTATTTTAATAGTTAGCAAACTTCCCTCTGAGTGCACTTAAAAAGATGCTAGTCTTAATTTTATATTTGCTAAATGATTGAGTCCCTCAAAGATAATACTCTCAATGTGCTTTTAATTTCCTTAAGATCTACTGTTTTATTAAAGAATTATATATTTTTAAACTAACCTCAAACTTAAGCTCAGAAATCACTGCCAGAGTGTCTGAAAGTATGAACCACACCACAGCCCTACCTAACTGTGTAGTAAGCAACAGTTCACAGAAATACTCACAATCCCCTTGGTCGGCTGCCCATGCAGACCAGGCGGCCACACGGCTTCTAACATCCACCTGGGTCACAGTCCCAGGGGGCACAGGTGCAGGAGCTCTTGGTGGAGGTGGAATGCCAGGGTCTGCTTTGGAAATCATCCTAAAAGTGATATCAACAAATTGAATATTCACCCTCTGTAACTCCCAGGGCTCCTAGGCTGGCTCAAGGCATTCTTCAGCCTCAACAGGAATTATGTCAAAGGGTAGAAGGGAAAGGAATTCCTAGCCATCCCATTATGTGTATTTCTAGGGGGCCGAGCAGTGCCACACCCAGTTGAACGCAGACATTACCATGTGCAAGGACCTGGGTTCTAGCCCGTTCCCACCTGCTGGGGGGGGGGAGGTTTCCTGAGTGGTGAAGCAGGTCTGCAGGTGTCTCTTTCCCTCTCTATCTTCCCATCCTCCTATAATTTCTCTCTGTTCTATCAAATAAACTTAGAAAAGAAAAAGATAACCCTATAACTCTGATGACAACAAAGAAATAATGATCATAATAATAAACAAAAGTTACCATCGTGTGTGTGTGTGTATTATACTAAATACAAAAAAAATGCAAATTTAAGATAAAAGCTAGGTTTAGGTTTTTGTTTTGTTTTTGCTAGGTCATCTATGATTTGGAAAGGCTGTTAAGCACTCAACATTCTTAAAATACATTTGTAATCCCTTAAAATGTCTTTCATCTTTCACGTGACAATATGCTTGGAAGAAGTCAATGTCCAGAAAAAGAACAAGGACTGGGGAAACAATAGAATGGTTAGGTGAAAGACTTTCCTGCCTGCGTTTCTGAGTTCTCATGTTCCACCCTTAGCACCGCCACTAGCCAGAGCTAAGCAGTGCTCTGAACTCCCTCCCCTTCCCTCTCTTTCTCTCTCTCTCTTAGTTTCATTAGTAAATAAATAACAAATTTTAAAAACTGAAAAAGAACGAAAGTATGAAGAGCTGAGCTGCACCAACAGATTGACAAATCTAAGAGAACACCCAAATTGGGATTACAGATTCTAATCTGTTAAAAAAAAAAAAAGGAATTAATATACCTTTGATGAAAATGACTTTTCCTGAGGTCAGGTGGAGGTACACCCTGTTGAGTGCAAGGACCCAGGTTCGAATCCCTGGTCCTCACCTGCAGTGAGGGAATGCTTCACAAGCAGTGACGCAGTGCTACAAATGTCTCGTTCTTCCTCTACATCTCTCTTTCCCCTCTTGGTTCCTTTCTGTCTCTTTCAAATATAGAGATACTTTTTTTTATTTTAAAGAAAATAACTCTTACTACATTTTCTAAATGGAGAAGACGAGAGAGCAAGGCAAGGCGACTCCACCCTCTAGTGTCTTTGAATGCTATTACCTCAGGGCCTCAGGCCGCCTCTTCTGTTTCCCTCCTTTACTGTCACTGATTGCACTTTCAATATCTTCACTGATAAGGTTGGCCTGCAAAGAGAGACAAGTTACCTGAGAAGCCAGATGTTGTCTTTTGTCTTGATATGCAGGTCAAAACAGAAAAAAAGGATTATGTCTAAATTGATAAATATCATAATACAAAAGTATGTGAGATTTTTAATTTGCTTTTTTTTTTCAATATACCAAGACATTTCTTTTTCTTTTTAATATTTTATGCTGGACAGACAGAAGTTAAGATGGGAGCGGGGAGACTGAGGTGGGGAATCAAGAAACCTGCTTCCCTATTTGTGAAGTTTCCTCCCCTGCAGGTGGGGAGTGGGTTTTGAACCCAGTCCTTGCATGCTATAATGTTGTGCTCAACAGAGTATGCCATTGCCTGGCCCCTTCATTTACTTTCAACATGTGACTCTTGTCATTCTTAATGTAGAACTTACCATGGGGGCTGGGAGATAGTTCAGTGGGTTAAGAGCATATGGCGCAAAGCAAAAGGGCCAGCATAAGGATCCCAGTTTGAGCCCCCGGCTCCCCACCTGCAGGTGAGTCACTTTGCAAGCAGTGAAGCAAGTCTGCAGGTGTCTATCTTTCTCTCCTCCCACCATCTTCCCCTCCTCTCTCAGTTTCTCTCTGTCCTATCCAACAACAACAGCTATGACAACAGTAACAACTACAACAAGCACAACAAGGGCAAAAAATGGGAAAAATAGCTGCCAAGAGCAGTGGATTTGTAGTGCAGGCACAGAGCTCCAGGGATAACTCTAGAGGCAAAAAAAAAAAAAAGAGAGAGAGAGATTTAAAAAAAGAACTTATGATAATAAAAAATTGAATTGTAAAAAAGATTATTTAATCCACATTATTTTAGTTTCTTAAGCTACCCTTGCATAAAATTTTTAAGGTATAATTAAATGCTTCTAATGTAACTAGTAAACAGTCCTGCCTGAGAAAAAAATGAAGTTTAAAAAAAGAGCTTATCCAGAGGACTCTGTGGAAGAAAGGAAAGAGATGGGATGAAGGGATCAGTGGAGTCCTGATGCATGATGGGAAAAGGGACCCCATGATGGGGGAGCAAGTATCTCCCAGACAGAAATCAAGGGAGACAAGGGGTTGTGGCTATGTGTCAAAGACTACTGTAAACCAATAACCTCACCCCCAATAATTTTTTTAAAAAATTAAAACTAAATAACAGCTTATTGAGTGTCTAGGGAGAAAATCATGGAGTACAGTATGCACCCTACCTAATGCATGTGGTAACTTCGAAGACCAGCACCACAGGTACTATGGCACTGGGGGAAACTGGTGACATGGAGTCTCTCCCTACATCAGTCTCATTAAAAAAAAAAAAAGGCCCATGATGGTTTGGAATATGGCACACCCAGTAGGGCACACAAGCTATGATGCACAAGGAGCTACCAGATTCAAGTTCTAGGTCTCCCTCCCCCCGCAAGAAGGGAAGCTTCATAAGTGGTGGAACAATGTAGTAGGTGTCTCTCTTTCCCTCTCTATATTTCTCTCCTATATCAGAAAAAGAAATAGTGTGGGGGGGGGGGGAAACAACTACCTGGAGCTATGGAGTCATCACATTGACACAAAACCCTAGTAATAACCCTGGTGGGGGAAAATAAATCAGCTGAGGAGCACTAAAACTATACATGTGTGAAGCCCAAAAGAGAGAGAGGGACAGAGTGAGAGGGGGGAGGGGGGGAGAGAGGGGGAGGGGAGAGAGAAAGAGAGAGAGAATACAAATCACAAATGTAGAGTGAAATAAAGAAATTCCTTCCTTTATTTTATCCTTGGGTCCTTGGGAACCCTTGGGCTCTTGTGAACAAACCCACTGAATCAAATTGGTCAGCCCCAGCATGCTGGGAAATTGTGTAGATGTAGTCACATCTGCTATGTAGTCAACAGAAAAGACAATTTTAAGGCAAGCAGAGGTTCCCCAGAATTGGGAACTCCTTCCAGGACCCCATTTACACAGAGTTGGAGGGTTGACCCAAGCCTTTCTCACACGAGATTCGCTTACGTGGGAAGACCCTGAAGGGACTACCGGACACTTCCGCCCTTTGGTAGCTGATATTAGCACCAACCTACTGGGCAGGGATCTTCTGGAATGCCTTGATATTAGGATATCCACAGATGCCTCTGCAGAGCGTAACACCCATTCCTGCGAGACTAGATCTAATCAGCACCCCCAATACTAACTGCCACTGTTCGTAACCAAACTCCCTGTTTGGATTGGCTTTCTAATGAGCCTGTCTGGATGGAACAGTGGCCTTTGCCTAGGGATAAGCTAGAAATTTTAAAAGAGCTCGTCCGAGAGCAGTTGTCCTTGGGACACATTCGTCATTCCTGAAGCCCATGGAATACACCTGTCTTTGTGATTAAAAAGTGCTTGGGAAAATGGTGCCTCCTCCAAGATCTCCATGCGGTAAATAAAACCATGCAGGTCTGGGGCTCCCCCCAAAGGGGTTTGCCTCTTGCTTCTGCAATTCCCATGGGAATTCCAATCATAGCTACTGATATACAAGACTGTTTTTTCTCTATTCCCTTGCACCCGCAAGATTGTAAACGTTTTGCCTTCTCTGTTCCTTCTATTAATAACACCAGCCCTGCCGACAGATTTGAATGGGTGGTGCTGCCCCAGGGCATGGCCAACAGTCCTACAATTTGTCAAGAGGCTGTTAAATCTGCCCTTTTCCCATATATTCATAAGGGCCTTAATGTTTTTCACTACATGGATGATGTCTTAATATGGGAAGAATTAGATACAGATCTCTGTGCCCTACGTGATTTTCTCATTCCTGCCTTAAAGAAAAGCAGCCTTAATGTAGCTCCTGAGAAGATACAGCTAATTCCTCCAATATCTTTCTTAGGTTCAGAGGTTTCTCTAATGCAAATTCATCCCTTAAAACCTAGTGTTACTTTTTCTTCTAACCTTAATCTTGCTTCTTTACAAAGTTTTCTTGGAAATTTAAATTGGCTTAGGCAGTGTCTTTATCTTGCCTACTAGCTGCCTCCAACCACTGTTTGACCTGTAAAAAGGAAACAAACAGTCCTCCTCAAAACGTATGTTAACTCCCGAGGCCTCCTTGGCACTAGAAAGGTTTACCAGGCCCTCCAGGACATACACCTTGTTCGATTCTCCCCCTCCTCTCTGGTAAACCTTCTAATCTTTAACTCCACCCCCCACAGTAGTGGGGGCACTGTGGCAGAACCATGGGGTTCTTGAGTGGCTTCACACACCAGTAGGCAGAGTTCCAAGACTCCTCACTGAGATAGATGGGTTAGCATTCATGGTTCGCCAAGGAAGAAATAGGTCTGTGTAGGTCTTAGGGAAAGAACTGGATTTAATTATTCTTCCTTTTTCTCTCACAGATACAGAGTGGCTCATATGCCACTATTCCCGTTTTGCCATAAGGTTTGTGGGGTTTCCAGGACAAATAGATAACCATTTTCCTTCTAATAAATTGATAGCTTCTTTACCTCTTTTGCCTCTACTAGTACCTAAACTTTTCTCTCAAGATCCCATCCCCTCTGCTCCTACAGTCTTCACTGACAGTGGAATAAAGGGAGCTGCTGCCCTTATATATTACCCAGACAAACAATCACCTAAACCTCTCTTTACTGAACTTCCTGAGAATTCCCCTCAGTACAAAGAACTTTATGCTGTTTTCCTTGAATTAAAAGCTGTACCAGAACCCTTCAACCTTTTTTCTGACAGTGTGTATACTGTTAACTTACTTCCATGGCTTGCTCGTTCTTATGTGAGAATTGATGACAACCCACTTTCCCCTCTCTTGATTCAAATCGCCTCTACGCTCTGTTCTCGAACCCAACCACTGTATGTTCAACACCTTCGTTCCCACAGCCCTCTTCCTGGTTCCCTGTCCGAAGGGAATACTGCAGTGGTCACCTTGCCTCCACAGGAACTCTCCTAAGTCTCTGTCTCTGATCCTGCTGACTTCCATTCCCTAACCCATGTTAATCTTAAAGGCCTTAGAGCTCGATTTCCTGATGTTCCTTTACCACAGTTGAAACATATCCTTGCTACATGTTCTTCCTGTGCAAGTCTCATAAGAATACCTGCTATTCAAACTCTTGGGGTTAATCCCCGAGGCTTAAAAGCCAATGCTCTTTGGCAAATTTATGTCACCCACATACCAAACTTTGGCAAACAAAAATATGTGTTTGTCTCAATTGATACCTTTTCTAAATTTATGTGGGTGACAGCTCAGATGGGAGAAAGCTCTAAAAAGCTTATAAGCCATATACTCACCTGTTCTGCTATAATGGGCTTACCTCTTCAACTGAAAACTGACAATGGGGCTATGTTTACCAGCAAACAATTTAAAGATTTTTGTTCCCTCTGGAACATTACTCATACCACAGACATTCCCTATAATCCACAGGGACAAGGCATTGTCAAGAAGGCCCATCAAACCCTTAAGGCTCAATTAAGTAAAGATAAAGGAGGAATGTACCCCCCCCAATATCCAGCTAGCAAAAGCCTTAACTACGATAAATCTCTTTAATATTTACAATAACTTGGACTTACCTCCTATTAATCTTCATTGGAAAACACCATCCACCCTCCCAGCTATTAAGGTCAAATGTAAAGACCCACTCGATAAAATTTGGAAAGGGCCTGACCCCCTATTGACCATGGGGAGAGGTTTCGGATGCATTTTTCCACAGAATTACTCCAAACCTGTCTGGGTTCCTGCCCATCATGTCTGACAATATCTGCATGATGGTGCTGCTATCCCTGAAGAACAAGAAATGCTCCAAGAGGACTATATGCAGGATGCATCCCAGGATCCATAATACGACATGGCAGAATCTGGAAAATCTGGCTCACAAAGCCCTCTCTCCTACTCCTTCTCTGGAGTTATAACTGGTCAGTTGTGTTTTGTGAGTATGCTGAATGACCAAAAATTTTTGTATGACCCATCTGCTCAGAGTACTCTAAAACTTAATTGACTTTATATAAAAATGCTGGACGCAGCCAAAGTTTCTGGAGATGTCCAGAAACATTCCCCAAATTTTTTTTCTCTCAATTTTTTATATATAAGTCTTGGTATATATGTACAGTGCTTAGTCTTAAACTGTGTGAGTAAAGACAGATAGATCTAAATTTGTTTATAAAATGATATGTTTTCATAACAAAAGTTTTTCTCCTTCTGTGTGTTATAACTAAATGTTTATAGGTATGTTTCGAGTTTGGTAAACACTAACTTAACAGTCAAAAGTGTAACCTTGAAGCTACATTATTAACAGACAAGGTAAAAGTAATTTGCTAAAAGTAACTAACTCTTTAAGGTAAAAAGTCTAAGTATTTAATGTGACAATATATCCCCAAAACTAAAATACAATTTCTCTATACAGGGCGCTTTTGGAGCGCCCCCAAAAGTGCCCTGTAAACTATCTTGTGGAAATTAATCCACAACAGACCTGGCATCAATCTGACACTGTAATGTTAAAACCATTGTCACTAACGTGTTAACTCTCTAAGTAACCTGCGTCTGTTTATAGTCCAAAGCAAAATGGTTAAAAAATCAATATATGTATTTTAACTAAAATTAGTCTAAAGATCCTGCTGTAGAGTCTGCTACAAAAGGTCACATTAGATGACCTTTAAACAAAATCATAAAGATGCTTAAACCAATTATAATCATCAAGCTATCAATTATAGTAAACCTCTAACTTGTTACAAGTTTTTTTTTTCTCACTAATAAGTGATTACAGCTATCAAGACTTCACATGAAGAATCATCTGCTCATATGGTAAGGTATTAAACTATAAAAAGTTCCTCTATATATAACTTATGTGAATTAACAATTTTCAAATATTCTTCTACACTTAACTGATGTATCTCGTCTTGCTACTATAAGCCTGCCTTTGTCAGCCAACAATTTAAAGATATTTCCTTTTATAACATCACCATGCCATGGACATCTCTTACTACCCCCAAAGACAAATGGCTGTTGAGAAGGCCCGCCAAACACCTAGGCTCAACTAAGTAAAAATAAAATAAAATAAAATAAAATAATAATAATAATAATAATAATAATAAATAAATAGGGAAGATACATCCCCCAGTACTCAGTTGGCTAAGGCACCAATCCTCCTCTTCTATAAAAAATTCAAATCAGATGCCCTGCTAACCACGAGAAGCAGATTGTTTGTGTTTCTTTCACAGGAATCCTGGGAAAAACCATCTGGACCCCTGCACACTCTGACATCACCCACTAGATGGCTCAACTACAGTGGCACACCTCCCGAAACTCTAGATGTCACCTGACGCAATCTGAAGAACCTGATTCACAGACTCCAAGGATAGAACTTTTTTACTGCCTGTCTGCCCTTCCTGCTTCTGCTTTGCCTGTCACGTTTTGGCAGTTCCAGCTCACTGTCTACAGAGAAGCGGAATTCCAGCATCTGACCTTGCTCATGCAGCGTTTCACCCCCTGCCATTTCTCCCCCTAGTCGCCTACTTTGGACTGACACTTATATTGGACTTGCTGGTTTACCCTTTGGACACTTTACACAATTTTACAGCAGCTTCCTTCCTTTCACGCTGCTGGGTTTTCAAAGACTGACCCTGAGTAGTTCATAGACTTTGCAGACTGTTGCCTTGAGGACTATACAATGCCAAATATCCCCTCCGCTTGGCGGGCCATTCCCTCCCGCCTACAGATCCTGCCCTTTGAGGCAGGAAACGCCCCCTCATTATGAACCCTTGCCCCCCTCAGACAGGGAACGTTCCTTTGCGCACCAAGCCTTCCCTTGACATCACACTGGCTCTTACTGCTCCCCTACTTGTCCTTTCCTGTTTTGTTATATCATTCAGATTTATGCCCAAAAGGTTTCTGCTCACCCCTACACTACTATTCCTCTGTCACAGATGGAGTCTTTTACAGACATTGACCCATGTTAATGTGATGACTAGATAGAAAGATAGGGAAAGATGTAGAAAAATTGTGAGGAGATGGTGGAGCCTGGCAGAGCTTAACCTATGGGATGAGTCCCTCCAGGTAAGTCTCTCTCTCTCTACAGAGGAGTTGAGCACAGGGGGGGCACATAAATCTCACAAGGTTGGTAAGTCTTCCCTCCCCCACAAAAACATCCTACATCTTCCCACCTGAGCATGGCATTCCTTAAAAACATTTAAGCCTGCTCCACTCTAAATTTCCTATACTGTGGCCACTAGATATAAGGAAAGGGGGAGATGCTGGGAAATTGTGCAGATGCAGTCACATCTGCCATGTTGTCCCCTCAGGCTGTTGCTAGTTCCCGCAAAAGCTGGGACATTTTCGGAGCACCTGTTCCGCCATGTTTTGCCCTCAGGGCATTGTTAATTCCCCGTGATAGTTGGAGTGCTTTGGTTACTCCTCCCCCTTCCCATTCCTGCAAAATTTATTATCCTACCCTGGAGTGCTATGGTTACTCCTCCCCCTTCTCATTCTCACAAGAGCTATTCCCATAAAAGCCTTTCTTCTTCTGCCCCTCGCTCTCTTGCCTGTTTTTCACCTAGGTGATGGAAGGGTGCGGTACGTAGCAGGAGGTGGCCATTTTGGCTAGCTCCACGTGGCCCCAACTGCTGTGTTCCCACCCCAACCCTGAGGTCCCCACGCGAATAAAGGATTGTGTTCCCTTTCTGCTCCAAACCTCCTTTTCCTGCGTCCCGCCACCGCAGCAAGCGACACCAGCAGAAACTGGGATAAATCTACTCTAATCCTGAGATGAACCAGTTTTGTTTTACTATTAAGGTAAACATTCCTTTCCTCCCATGATTTGTTGTGTCAGTACTTTTCTAACATGAATTTTTGACTTTATTTTCTTAGGAACCAATATAAGATTAATGGCAAAGAAGTATATTTTGCTTGGTTATAAAGTTACTTCATAAACCATGATAATGATGAATGCTAGATTCTTACTGTTATATATTCTTCTACTACTGTGCCTGTTTTCTGCTGTGCTTATGCATATTTCTCTCAAATATGTACAGTTTATTATTTTACTGTAAACACAGATGATTATAAACTTTTGAACTGAGAAGACATTTAAAGAAAGGCTGTTTAATCTATTCTCTTTGTTAGTTAATCAAAGTGGAGAAAACTCATGATGGCTTGGTCAATGTCACAATGCTGGTCACGGGAGTGTCAAGGCATTCTAGTTCTATTTATTTACTTATTTTTTGCTTCCATGGTTATTGCTAGGGCTTGGTACATGAATCCACTGCTCCTGGAGGCTATTTTTCCCCTTTTGTTGCCCTTGTTGTTTTATCATTGTTATGGCTATTATTATTGCTGTTATTAATGTCATTGTTGTTGGATAGGACAGAGAGAAATGGAGAGAGGAGGGGAAGACAAAGAGGAGAGGCTGACAGACACCTGCAGACCTGCTTCATAGCTCATGAAGCGACCCCTCTGCAGGTGGGGAGCCAGGGTCTCCAACCGGGATCCTTACGCTGGTCCTTTAAGTTCACACCATGTGTGCTTAACCCACTGCTCTACTGCCTGACCTGGCATCTCAGTTCTGTAAGAACATCCTAGTTCAGGGAGACACTGCAAAGAGTATGCCAAAGGCTTTTCCCTATTTGGGAAATAAAATCAAAGGTGACTGGGAACCCCAAACTTCCTAAGAGGGAAAGAGATTAGCCTATCTCTAAGGAAAAGTTTTATTAGGGAAGAAAATGGGTAAAGTTCCATAATAAGCTTTAAAACATTGAAGGGGGAAAAAAAAAGAAGTCTTGTGTGGATCATGTAAATCATGATCAGCTAGCTGTAAATGCATCACTATAGCTCATCTGTCAATTAGAACAAAATAGTATTCAGTATATCTGCCTCAGACTCATCATTACCCATCCCTGTACTATGAAGCCAGCATTTCAGTCTCGATGGTGGCTCTTCAGCAGATTACACATATTTTGTGTGGGAAGCCATTAGTTCAATACTTAGCACCACATGGGACCACCATGGATAGGACCAAAGGACCAAAGTAGTGAGTTCCACAGATGATGGAGTTGTATTTTAGGTCTTTGCCTCATTGTCTCTCCTATCCTCTCTTTCTATCAAAACTGTACTGGGGATAGTGGTCCATCAATTTCATGCATATACAAGTGTCTGGGTTATTTTTTTTTTCTGGCATCATGCAGTAGATGGGAGTAAGGAAAGCAGGTTAGGTCTCTATTCTTAAAACTGAAGATCAGAAACATATGGAGTCGGGTGGTAGTGCAGTGGGTTAAGCACAGGTAGCGCAAAGCAAAAGGACTGGCATATGGATCCCGGTTCAAGCCCATGGCTCCCCACCTGCAAGGGAGTCGCTTTACAAGTGGTGAAGCAGGTCTGCAGGTGTCTATCTTTCTCTCCCCGTCTTTCCCCCCTCTCCATTTCTCTCTGTCCTATCCAACAACAATGACATCAATAACAACAACAACAATAAATATAATAAGGGCAACAAAAGGAAATAAATATTTAAGAAATCTTTAAAAAAAATTTTAAAAAGAAACTTAAATTTATTTTTTATTTTTACCAGAGCATTTTCCAGCTCTGGCTTATGGTGGTACAGGGATTGAACTTGGGTATTTGAAGCCTCAGGCATGAGAGTCTCTTTGCGTAACCATCATGCTATCTCCCCCACTGAAAATCAGAAACTTTATTCCACATAATGACTCTTATATTACAAGGGGGCTTTTATAGCATCAAAGGAAATACATTAAAAAAAATTTTATGGAGCCCCGCTGCCCCAGAGCCCTCCCCTACTAGGGAAAGAGAGAAAGAGGCTGGGAGTATGGATCAAACTGTCAATGCCCATGTTCATTGGGGAAGCAATTATAGAAGCCATACCTCCCACCTTCTGCACCCCATAATGACCCTGGGTCTATACTCCCAGAGGGACAAAGAATAGGAAAGCTATCATGGGAGGGGATGGGATACGGAGTTCTGGGGGTGGGCATTACGTGGAGTTGTACCCCTGTTATCCTATGGTGTTTGGCAGTGTTTCCTTTTTATAAATAAAAATTTAAAAAGAAAAGAATTAAAAAGGTGTTTTTTTTTTAGTTTAACCTCTGTTTATAAAATGCTTGAATTAAAGTTAACTTTATTTTTGGAGCAAAAAAATAATCACTAAAAATTATTAATTTAACAAATCTAACCTGGCAAAATTCTTAGCAACTTCAAAAGGCACTATGCAAAAATTCTGGTATCACATATACAGACTACAAATGACTATAAATGCCACAGGTCTTTCCAAGTAAGTTTTTTAGAACATCATTTATGACAGGCATGGGAATAAGACAATTACAAAATGTACTTTTTACAGTCTAGTTTAGTTTATCTACCATATTTTACTGTCAAATACAGATCAAACCTCTCAGAATTTCTCTAAAAATTATCAATGTATTTTGATATTCAGCCTCTTTCGTCAAAGTACCATTCAACTCGATACAAATTTACTTCCTTGCAAAAGAAACTGACTCATGAAATAAAGATATTCAGAGCTGAAGATAATTTCTAATGTCCATAAAGCATCATGAATTATAATCATTTGAAAATTACAGTGTTCTTTGAAATACAAACCTTCAGGGTATAGCCTATCATTACGGGTAACTATGTTTAGCTATTTTTGTGTATCACTGTAATCTGACAAATCTTGGGCAATTATTCATATCACATAATTAGAGAACTTTAAATTGATACAAAAGTGTCTAAGTGCTTCATCATAAAAACCCGTGGCATGTGACTAGCGTGAGATAGAACAGGATGGTATCATTATTTATTGTTCATGTAGCACTTGTGAAGAATCAATTTTGAATTATAAGCCCAAGGCAGTCATTCAGTGAAGATTTCAAGATATCATCTACAGTTTTTTATACACAGACTGCATCTACTTTTTTTTTTTTTGTAGTATTCTACCTCCTCATTTTCTTGACATGGAAACTAAGAAAGATACTAAAAGATTTGTTTTCCTTATGAAACCCAAAGAAACTAGAAATCTAGTACCTACTAAACATATGATTGAAGTATCTAATTCAAAAACTGCCAGAGTATGTGTATAGGCTAAGAAAGCTCACTAATTTACCTTAACCTCTTCACATTGGAAAAGATGAAGGTCAGGCTTGTTCTGTGTTGGCTCTTTGCACACCAGGGCAAGAATTGAGTCATAGTTACAGGAATGCATCACAGGTTGGCAGTGCTGGATTGTGCTTAAAGGGAAATTCTCCAGTTCATTCTAAAAGCAAAGTGAAAAGAATTTTTCTTACTCATTATTATATATATAAAGAATCTGTGCCACAAACTACTCTAGGAATCATACACACACATTTCAAAATGTGAGAATCACACATGGGAGGCAGCAAACTCCGTGGAAGAGGAGGCTGAGTAAGTGCATGTGGCAGCAGAGAAAATGAGGCTGAAACAGAAGGGGAGAGGGACAAAGGACAACAGAAACAGAAATACTGAGTAGTGGAACACAGTTATGCTATTAAAAAGCAGAACAAACTACTCAATTTAGCATTAGTGCTACCCTCAGATTATGGGATGGAAATGATATCTCTAAGAACAAAAGAAGTAAGCTCAGGGCTCTTTATAAAAAATATTCATGTGGTCCGTGAGAGAGCACAGGGAGAGAGCTCACCAGGCACAATGCCCTGTCCTGCACTCAGTTTATGCATAAGTTCAAGCCCCATCACCACACAGGAGACACTATGGCACCTGAAGAAGCTACAATGCCATGGAGGTTCTCTCTCTATCTAAAGGAAAAGTGGCCTGGAACAAAGAAATCACGTCTGTTAAAGGGTCAAGTTGCACTACATGACATTTATTTGGAATAATATTTTTTACTTTTTTTTTCTGCCACCAGGGCTATCGCTGGGGCTCCATGGCAACTCTACAAATCCATAGTTCCTGGCAGCTATTCTTTTAAAAACTTTATTTGACAGTACAAAGGGGAATTGAAAATGGAGAGGGGAATAGAGCAGGAGAGAGCAAGAGAAAAACTTGTAGCCCAGCTTCACTACTTGTGAAGCTCCCTCCCATAGGTAGGGAGCGGGGGCTTGAACCGGGGTCTTTGTGCATGGTGGTGTTTGCGCTTCGGAAGTTGCGCCACTGCCTAGCCTCTAGAATATTTTTTACTTGAACTCAGAGTAGTCATATTCTTAGTTTCTACCTTCAGTTTCTACCACAAATATTAAGTTAAACATAATACATCACTTGCACATTTTTCAGTGAATTTGTCAAAGAAGAAATTATATTACATATATGCGTATACATTTATAGTTATACACATGTACAAACACACACAAATATATATATATATATATATAAAACAGTGGAAGAAACTAATGCTATGGCGTCTCTCTTCTCCTCTATCTTAGCAAAAAAATGGCTCAGAGTAGTGAAATAATACAGGTACAAGGACCCATTTCCACAAAATAAATAAAATAAAATAAATCCTATATCCGACAACTAGACACAAAAATTGTTATTACAGATAGTAAATATACATCACAGTAAACATTTCTTCAAAATTATTATTTCCTGGAATCTAGCATGGGCAAAATAAGAAATGCTGACACTGAGTTCACTGCAGCTTCATCACAACTATGAGAATCCACTGCTCCCCATGGACTTTTTTTTTCCAGCTAAAGGTTGATAGGGGAAGTTGGGGGGGGGGGGCTAGAGAGGGTGGGAGCAGAATCAGAGAGAGAACAGGAGGAGAGAGAGCATAGCACTGCTCTACCACTTGTGGTACTTACCCTTATCTGGTGCTACCATGTGGTGGCTGGGGAAGGGGAGCTCAAACCCATGTCCTCATGAACGATAACATGTGCATTCCACTGGGTGAGCTATCTCCTGGTTCCCCAAAAAAGGTTTCTTTTAAGAGCTACACTATCTTATCTGCCACTGATTGTACAAAAGAAAGCAGACTTTTTGTGAAGTTGAAAAAAAATACACACAAATTTCTTCGTTTTAATATGTCCATTTACATATGGTTTGGCCTAGTCTGTAACTACTATAAGTCAATATTTGGTAAGACAACTGATGCCTTATTTTAGTACTGTGCAGTTACTTTTTTTTTTTTTTTTTTTGGCCTCCGAAGTAATTGCTGGGGTTTGGTGATGACACTATGAACCCACTGCTTCAAGTAGCCATTTTTTAATTGGATAGGACAGAGAAATTGAGAAGGGAAGGGAAGGTAGAGAGCTAAAGAGACAGACAGATACCTGCAGACCTGCTTCACTGCTTGTGAAGTGACCCCCCCTCCAGGGGGAGAGCCATGGGGCTCAAATGGGGATCCTTGTGTGGGTCCTTGCACTTTGTACTATGTGCACTTAACTCTGCCCCCAATACTGTCAAGTTTTTCCTCATTATCAGTTTTGATTAGAAAGAAAGAAAAAAACTTGTATCTTCAGTTTGAAAAACTGATTTTGTATGCATAATTAATTTATAGCACATTTCTTCAAAACCATTGACAAAAAAATGGTTTATTTTGTCACTTTCACCCATTTGCAAATGATCTGACCTAACTGTAAACATGAATTTGCATAATATTCTTGAAAATAAAATAATAAGTATTACAAACTTACCTTTGATTCTAAATCAATCAGGCTCACAGCTCTGTCATCTACCTGAAGAATCATATCTTGAGTCCACACTTTGCCCTTGGCATCAAGCAATTTCAGCTTCCTTATTCCATCATCAACAGTTATCATAGCATCTTTCCGATCCAGAACAAAGGTAGTCAAGTGCTTATGATTGGCAGAAAGGAAAAATATTTACAGCATATACAGTCTCTCAGACACTTTTCCCAAAAGAAAGCAGAACTAACTAAAGTCAATCAGCAAAGAGATGACACAAACACACAGTGCTCTAGGACTTCACACATGTCACTGAGATATATGATCAGGTTTTTGTTTAATAGAAAAATTAAACCCTGAATCATATGCTATCTGTATCTTTATTACAAAGGAATGCTGAACCACATAAACACAGTATTAAAAAAAAGCCTAAACAATTTAAATAGCATCTTAAAATAAGCCCTCCTATCACATGTTGGTTATTCAAATACTTAAATAAATGGCAAGTTATATAAATGGTATCTAGAAAAGAAGACACTGGTGATTGATATGTAATGACAGTAGAATCTAATCTGTAACCACCATTTTTTTACTCTATTAAAACCACTTGATGAAACAGAAATGATTAAACTGAGGTATGTATACCTGATGTAGGGAGAAAATTGGAAATAAGGGCAACTTAAAGTTTACTTCCCTACTCAAATATTTTCTATTATGAGCAAAGATCTCGACAGATTCCAATTAAGAGAGAAAACTAAAATAGAAACCACTGTTTAAATAGAACTAGTAATGACTTCAGTTAAAACTAAAACTAGATCATTCAATGAATTGATATCTTATAAAAGCTTTTTTTCAGCTTCTGCTTATTTGTAGTGCTGAAAACTATCAACTTTTATTGCTCATTACTGAAACTCCACAGGAAGCTTAGAAATCAATTATCTGTTATATATTTGTTAATTAGTACTATAAAACATACTTTTTATTTTTCTTATGGAATAAACTTTTTTTTTCCTTATAGAGAGCAATGTGTGAGTGAAAGATTCTTGAATAGTTCCTACTTGTCTATGTCAAAAGGCAATAAAAGCTTGTCTTTCACACACACAAAAAAACCCTAGCACAGTGTAGATGTCTCCGTCTTGTTTTTAGCTAAAATAAGGCTGATAGTGGTAAACGATTATTCCCCATATATTTATATGTAACACTTCACTTTTACCAAAATCTAAAAGCAAGAGGTCAGTCCAATTTACAATATATCTTAGGATCAAAATACAATATAATTCGGATTTTGCTACAGACTTTTATGTCCCTTGAGTACTTTATAAAATGTTAGGCAAACACAAAAACATCTTACTTCAACACGGTATTGAGATATATCTGACACACTGCTGACACTGTCCCGTGCATAGTTCTTCCTTTGTTCTGAAAGAAAAGTTTGAGAAGTTATTATTTATCCATTAATAGGCTGAAGTTCATATACCAGTGTCTTGTGGCCATCTCTAAAACTAGCCTAGCTCACATATAAATACAGTAGCTGGCAAGTCACCACTGCGTGGTGTTTCTGAAAATGGTCATTATCCACATTCAGTCAAAATCCACCAGAATGTTTACATAAAATACAATAACAACTTAATATAACTTTTCAGCATCCTAACAATTAGAAAGAATATTTTGAGCTACTTAATCTAAAGGATTAATCAAGGACCTTTGTTGCAATAACATTTTTTCATGGTTTGCAAAATTCATCTTTTAATCCACTCAGGATGAAATGGAACTGCAAATGCTGTCATAGATACTGTATTATATGTTCGACTAATAGTATTAAAATAATAGACACTACATGGAACATCTCCTTTCACAGCATTCAAACTATGAAGAGTGTTGGAACAGATCCCATGCCTTATTTAACCATGATGGCCATTTGACTTTAAGAATTTTAATACCATTATGAAACACAGAAGTGTGATAGTTAGAATTGTAGATAAATGTTACTAGGAAAATAAAAACAAGGAGGTCAGGAATAAAATTATTGTAGCAAAAAACAACAACAAAAGCAAAAGTTAACCTTCCAGTTTCTTTTGTGAAATGCTGCAAAAACAAAATTTAAAAAAGTATGGAGGCAATAGTTTATATTTTCTTTTTTCTATCTAATCAAACCATTTGCTTATTTTGAAATAGTTGCCCCTTTTCTTTTTTTAAGGTAGAACAGCATGATGAAAAAGAACTCTATGTGGGAACCAGAAGCATGTTATTCTAACTTAGCCTCTGTCAAGTAGGAAATTAAATTTGAGAAAATATTAAAAAAAATAATTTAATTGTTTAACTCTATTTTTAACTGTAAAATAAAAAGATAAAACCTTAACACTAAAGTTCTCTCTCACTCATCTCTTATCTTCCTTACTAAATGAATGTTTCTCCAAGTACACATGTTCTTTCAGTTAATATAGGAACTTCCAGGTCTACCTAGAACAGAAAAAGTTGAAACTTCTGCTGAACAGAAAAGCAAAACAAGGGGTCAGGTTGTAGTGCAGAGGGTTAAGAGCACATGGCACAAAGCTCAAGGACCGGTATAAGGACTCTGGTTCGAGCCCTGGCTCCCCACCTATAGGGGGGTGGTTTTACAAGCAGTGAAGCAGGTCTGCAGGTGTCTTTCTCTCCCCCTCTCTATCTTCTCCTCCTCTCTCAATTTCTCTCTGTCCTATACAACAACAATGGTATCAATTGCAACAATAACAATAACGACAACAACAAGGGCAACAAAATGGGAAAAATGGCCTCCAGGAGCAATGGAATCGTGGTGCAGACACCAAGCCCTAGCGATAACCCTGGAGGCAAAAAAAAGAAAAAAGAAAAGAAAAGAAAAACAAGTGTAAAAGCATAAAGCAAACATAAAGACTCCAAATGTTTTAAAAATGTTGGTGTTTTAAAAAAACTATAAATTTTTTCAAAATGCAAATGAAAGTAATTATTTCATTTATATTTATTTTCCAGATAGAATATCCACATGTATTGTATTACATCACTGATATGACCACAACATGGTCCATTCTTGTTTTTTGCAGCATTTCAACCACTTAATAAAAATAGTCACACTGTAAAATTCAGGAGGTGCTACCTTTCTTTTTTTGTTTGGATGATGACCTGAAGAAGTATGATCCATCTGTTCCTAATAAAATAATGTTAGCAAAAATGAAAGATCTGCTTTAACCTTAAAATGTCTGTCCTCACAGGATTAAATATAACACCTCCACTTACATAACTTATTCTACAATTATTTTTATTGATAGTTGTGGCTTAATCAATGTGAGATAGTGTATAGCTCAAAAATATATCTGACAAAAGTATGTATGGAAATAATCATGACTTCAGAATCACTGGCTCATGGTATTCAAGCACAACTCTTTAGAGCAGACTCAGAACATGAGGAAAGCTCTATTTCATTTGGTCTAATATGAAGACAGCATAAAGAAGAAAAAAATATATATACTCATATATATTCATATAACTATTCTTCTTATGGAGTAGTAAGAATTTGTTCAACTACTTTTCCTAATACATAATTTCTGCATTCCACAGAAGCATACTTTACAGATAAACACTACAGATAGTATTAGGAAGTAGTATGATATAAACTCCTCACTATGAATGCCTAAGAAATATGCTATTTCTAATATTCCAAATTAAGAACCCACTGTCAGAAATCCTAAGCTATTTACTCACCAGTATTACACAAAAAGCAAGAAATCAAGTTTCATTATAGGAAGTTAATTCCTTGTGTCTGTACTATTCTTTATGCACAATATAGCAAGACTTGAAACAGTTCATCTCCAGAATTTTTTTTTTATTTTCTCTCTCTAAACAAAGTGTTGCTTAGGAATAACTTGGCAAGCAAAAGAGAAGTATATATCATATAAAAACCACTGCTGAGCTATCCTCTCCCTAAATAAAGCAATATTACTTTACATTTCAAAACATTCAACCAATAAAGGAGAACTCCTTCCCCACCATTTTTAGAGTATGATTTCCATAGAGATGAGAAGCACAATGAGAATCAGTCAGTACCAGTCAGTAATAACTGCAAGTTCTCATCTGCACCACTAGGACGACATACTGACCAATCAATATCTGAACTAAGACGCTGTTTTAGGAAAACCAACAAGGTTATTTTTATAAAACTATATTATTGCCAAATATATTTTACAGGCCTGTTACACTGATAAAGTTGAAATGAACAGTGTAAAGTTACTGGGAAGTTTATTAATGAAGGCGGTTACATATAAACTGGCTGAATAGTCTATAGATTAGCATTAACCAGTAACACCCTAGAGAGAGAAAAAACTTAAAAAATCAAATATGCTTTTCCACTTTCTATCACAAAAAGCCTTCACTCTCAAGATACAAACTCAGGGGAGTCGGGCTGTAGCGCAGTGGGTTAAGTGCAGGTGGCGCAAAGCACAAGGACCGGCATAAGGATCCCGGTTCGAACCCCGGCTCCCCACCTGCAGGGGAGTAACTTCACAGGCGGTGAAGCAGGTCTGCAGGTGTCTATCTTTCTCTCCTCCTCTCTGTCTTCCCCTCCTCTCTCCATTTCTCTCTGTCCTATCCAACAATGACAACAACAATAATAACTACAACAATAAAACAACAAGGGCAACAAAAGGGAATAAATAAATAAATAAATAAATAAATAAATAAATAAAAAAGATACAAACTCAGATTTAAGAATGTGTGTCCATCATATTTATCCATTGCTACTTGGTCCTAAAACAGCACAGATCTCAAAATGACAGGAAATACAGTAATGACAACTACATGCTCCTAGCTGGTAATTATGTAAACATGGAGTTTTTTTCTGGCAAGAAGACGACTGTAAACAGCTGGGTATGTCATCTAAGCAGGCACACTTCAAATTCAGCATTTGTCAACCTAAAGGGAAGTTCTATTTCTAGGTAGCAGCTCCACAGAATACAAAAAAAGAATTTGTAAGTCAAGTCTTCTGAGTGGCAGATCAGAAATGTCACAAGGCCTACCCTCGGAAATTCTCAGGTTTTATGAACAGATTCTCTTTAGCTTCTAAGGAGAAAGACTTTCAATCTCCCACTCAGAACCCACTTACTAACTAGCTTTCTCCTTTGTTTCTTAGTTCACACTGATCAGAGGAAATATGAAATGCCATCAAAAGACATGATAGTAAAAGGGAGAGGCGAGAGACTGGGAGGACCCCAGCCACACTGGAAGTGGACACATGGCACACAGCTATTCAACAGGCAGATGGTATAAAGAGAGGAATGCAGCCTCTGAGCACCTCACAGTATAAACACTACTGAGCATATTGATCATCTGAGTCATACCCTGACCAAAAGAAAAGCCTTATGGGGGCTGGGCAGTAGCGCAGCACATTAAGTGAACATGGTACAAAGCGCAGGGACCGGGTCCTGGTTCAAGCCCCCGGCTTCCCACCTAAAGGGGGGGGGGTTGCATCACAAGCGGTGAATCAGGTCTACAGGTGTCTTCTCTCCCTGTCTTCCCCTCCTCTCTCGATTTCTCTCTGTCTTATCCAACAACAACAGCTATAACAACAATAGTTAACAACTACAACATGGGCACCAAAATGGGAAAAATGGCCTCCAGGAGAAGTGGGTTTATATTGCAGGCACCAAGCCCCAGCAATAACCCTGGAGGCAAAAAAAAAAAAAAAAAAAAAAGAAAGAAAGAAAAAGAAAAAGAAAAGCCTTATACATTTAATAACTATTTTATAAACAAGGGAATTCTGAATTCTGGTGCATTAAATGCTAGTGCTTGGTGATCAGGTTAACTGGAAATAGATACAAAATTTTCAATTCCTGATAACAGTAGTCAAAATAGATGTTACATATCTTCAGTGGAGGAGAAAGGAGCCATTTATTATCCTGAACAGGTGTTAACTTGTCAGGGGCTCTAGTATTAGCTTCATATGTTGGCTCTGAAATCCCCTGTATAGTACTGAATGACAAAATAGAGTCACTAAAGCTGTAAGACATTTTAACTACTTTCCCTGAGTAAATTCAAATGACACAACACATTGTCTAACCAAAGCAAACTTGTTGTCATACTATATTTCAGTATTTCATAAATATTTATGGTATTTATAAAAATGTTTTTATAGGGGGTCAGGTGTAGCACAGCGGGTTAAGCACACGTGGTACAAAGCACAAGGTCTGGTGTGGGGATCTCGGTTCAAGCCCCCGGCTCCCCACCTGCAGGGGAGTCGCTTCACAGGTGGTGAAACAGGTCTGCAGGTGTCTGTCTTTCTCTCCCCGTCTTCCCCTCCTCTCTCCATTTCTCTCTGTCCTATGCAACAATGAACGACATCAACAATAACAATAATAACCACAACAACAAGGGCAACAAAAGGGGGGGGGGATGACCTCCAGGAGCAGTGGATTCATGGTGCAGGCACCAAGCCCCAGCAACAATCCTGGAGGCAAAAAAAAAAGGTTTTTTATAGTGCTATCTGAGACATAAACTTAAAAAGATATGATGAATTATATTTCACAATTATTTTTATTTTATTGCCATCAGAGTTACTGCTGGGGCCTGGTGGCTGTATGGTGAATCTACTACTCCTGATAGGCATTTGTTTGTTTGTTTGTTTTTTCCTCCAGGGTTATTGCTGGGCTTGGTGCCTGCACCATGAATCCACCGCTCCTGGAGGCAATTTTTCCCCCCTTTGTTGTAGCCTCGTTGTGGTTATTATTATTGCCATTGTTGATGTTGTTCGTTGTTGGATAGGGCAGAGAGAAATGGAGAGAGGAAGGGAAGACAGAGAGGGGGAGAGAAAGATAGACACCTGCAGACCTGCTTCACCACCTGTGAAGCGACTCCCCTGAAGATGCGGACCATGGACTTGAACATGTGGATTCTACCATGTGAACCACAACCCAGTCCCCCCTCCCCAACCCCAGCTAGCTATCATAACTGAATATAACATCAATATATTTGAGGACTTAGATTAATATGAATACCCAGGACAAAAAGAATCCCTCTCCCCAATTCCACAATAAGCAGAAGACTTGCATTTTCTTATTACCCCCATTACCACCCATTCTATCTTTTAGCTAAAGGGGCAAGGGCCAATAGTTTAAATCATTTGCTCAAAATGGCAGCCCTTTGCTAGAAGTGTCATTATTCAGTCTCAGGGCACCTGATCTCCAGAACCCCATTTGCTCTTCTCTAGACACATACAAGCAAGATATCAGATCTGACAAAGTGTTCCCAAGAAAGAGGGTATTGAATAGGACCTGGCGGTGGAGCACCTGGTTGAGCACACACGTGACTATGCACAACAACCCAGTTTCAAACCCCAGTCTCCCTTGCAGGTGAAGCAGCACTGCAGGTGTCTTTCTGCCTCCTCTCCCCTCTCAATTTCTGTCCAATATAATGAAAATCGAAATGGGGGAGGGGGGATGGTTCCAAGGAGAGGAACAATAGATTCACTGCTCAAGCACAAAGCCCCAGGGATAACTCAGGTGGCAAATAAATAAATACAAAGATAATTACAGTACCTAGCATGCAATTAGTATGTTAAACCGGTATTGCACTGACGTTGTAGTGCAATAAATACCCTCACATCCAGAAGAAGTTCATGCACCAGTCATGGAGGCATATTTATTCTTAGATGATTTATGTGACTAGCTTGATCATGGCTGAAAGAAGAAATGTGAAAGAAAAAGCACAAGGACTGAGGCAATAATAGTTCACGTGGATATTGTGCTGTGCATGACCTAGGTTCAATCCCAGCCCCACACCACATTGAAGGAAGCTTTGGTGTTGTGATCTCTTTCACACTCTATCTTTTTGTCTCTCTCTATCTGCCAGTGTGTGTGTTGGGGGGGCAAATGGTGACAAAGATTACAGTACAAATCTCATCTTTACCAACACAGAAATGTTAATAGTCTAGCCTCTAGGTCTGTACCATTTGCATTTGGAGACACTAAGTACTCCACCTATTAACTAAATCTAGTTTAAAGTTCAACTAGAATTTGTTGATGGCAAATGTCTGTTCAAAACAATAATATTTCTCTACCTAGCAAGGAAGTCCTTAACTCTTAGAAAATGGACTTTATGATCTGTGACACTGGCAAGGGTAGTTACTCGTTCTCTTTACTAAAAGTCTGTAATTTAATGATATACTTATTTATTCTTGGTCCACTTTTTTTCATCAGTATATTTAAATATATAGTGTTTTCTCCTTGCCTGACACTGCTCCTAGCCATCAAATGCACCTTATTCATTTCTCATATCAGCCCATCATATAGATAAGCAATAATGAAATAGACAGGCAAAGTAATTTAGCCAACATGACTCAGCCAGCAAGCAGCAAGACTGAACTGAAACCCAGGAAGTCTGTTTCAAGAGTGCTTGCTTTAGACAATCTTATTCTGATTCTTTATTGTTCTATAGTAATAAAAGTGCAAACCATGTAAAAACAAATGCCTTCCTACACATATGTACCTGATTTCAGGAGTTCCCAACTTCTTCTTAGCAATGGCTTCAATATAACTGAAGCTTACAAAATATTATCCATACATGGGTCAACACACAGATAATTGTGGAAGTGACAGAAAAATGGAGGGCAGAGCACTTGTTTTGCAGTGCAGAAGGAAGTTATTCAAATGCTACTCCAAAAGCAACACTACCCAAAAGTTTGAGAACTTTGAAAATGAAGTTCTGTCAACTGTCAGCACACAAACCAACTGGATCAGTCATGAATATCAACAAACATAAGTAATTTAATGGAAAAAATCCACTTATAGCATTAGTTCCAAGCAAAAACCTTCTTAGAAAACTATGCAGTATAATTCATCTTTAGTTTTAAAATAACAGGACAGCAAGCAAAGGCTATCAACACTGGTAATTTTTTTAAATATTTATTTTTCAAATATCTAAGCAAGCTATAAATTTAAACTATAACTTTGAAACTGTAATTTGCAAAAAGTGGTTTGAAACATGTTAGTACTCCATCAAAAACATGAACATACCATAAAGGGCCTTTGCACTTGTTTTTGAACCCTGTTCTCGGTCCATCTGGGAAAAGGTGGGTGATGATCCGTAGCCACTGTAATAAAAATTGGTCACAGTCTTGGGTTAAAGTACAAAGTAAGCAATAAAATTTCAAAACTACAAATTAAAATAAAAAAGCAACACACCACAATCACTTAGTTACAAAATGATCTATTTTACACTAACTGCATTTGTCAAAATGAGTCATAATCTTTTGGTAAGTAGCTAAAAACACAGACTATAAACCATACTACCTATCCTTATGAGGACAAAGTTTTGTTTAAATCATTGCCTGCATTCATGAACATTGACCACCACGTGGCTAATAAAGTGGCTCATGGAGTAGGGCATCAAAGTAAAAACCATGGGTTGAGGGTGAGGGTGGATGTTCAGATTTGGGGGTGGGTGGGATGGTACACAGTCTTTTGGTGGAGGGAATGGTGTTTATGTACATTCCTATTAACTTGTAGTCATATAAATCACTATTTAATGAATATGAGAGGGAAAAATTGATTGAATGTTTCAAACTTTTTAAAGCACAGACTGAGTCTTTTTAATACATAGGATGGGTCTTTGATATGTTGACTCTCTTAAAAGCTTAGACCAGGGAGAACATAAGCAACCAGTGGCACAGCTATATGCAAAGGAAATAATGTCAAAGGACATAAATTATGGTGATGTTGTGTATGATAGAGCAAATCCTAACAAATAGATTTTTCAAAGTAAACCCAATTGCCAAATAATGTGGTTATAGCAATAACTATCTATTGTCTTCTTAAACCCTAAGACAGCAGGAACCTCCCACTTTCTCTATAGAGCCTGTATTTCCCGGTCCTGGAACCTCTAGGGTGGGGCTCACTTTCCTGCATGCACCTCTCAATTCATAACAAATGATATTGCACCCACCTATTCCAATCTAATCAATGAAACGAGTACCAACTCAGCATGCTTCATTTAAGACTGTGTCCAGAGACGTCAAGCATGGAATGTCAACCCTTCACCCTCATTACTCGGGTGAGACCTTTCCTTTCATAGTATTCTCAAATTCCATTCTAGGAGGTTCACTTCCTAACAAAGTCCCAAAACCTAGATATAGACCAGGTCCCGTGAGATAGACATATGTTCACATATATCCATAAATTAGGGCAAAATATATACCTGAATGCAAAAATACACAATAGTCTGTAGTGAGTCAGTTTAAAGTTCATAATGAAATAGTGTCTACTTAGACTTTGATACCCTCCTCACCAACTTCCTATTAAAGTTCTCTCACTCACTCCAAAGCTAACCTTAGCAAAACAAGGACTGCAAAAGCTGAATAAGGGCAAGAGACTGGCATACTTTAATGATGACTCTTTAGTCACTATCAAGCCACCCCATCAGCTGGAGCCCTAATCGGGGAGTCCTGAGATTCCCAAACAGACATGATGGGCCTAGGCCTCGAATAAATCCCTCTCTCTATTGTTACTGTTCATTCCTAGCAGGATCAACACAATAGACCCCTTTGTGGACCCCCCCCCCATAGGACCCTGCCCTCAACTTGGATCAACAACAGTAGAGAATGTTCCATCCTCTGAAGGGAGAATGGACGACATACTCTATGCTACACCTGAGGAAGATGGGTCGATATTGGGGTAGCTTTGAATGTTCCTACTCATGACCACAGAATGTGAGCTCAGATCTGCAGGGATGTAGAGGTCACATAGGCTTCTAAGCTGAATATGGGCCCCAGATCACATCAAATCGATGGAGTTTACAGTCAACAATATTTATACTCCTTTCCCATATTAGGAAGCTACTCTCTTCCCTGGTCCAGCTTTCTGGTCCTTTTTCCAGCCATGACATAATCTTCCCAGACAGTAACTTCGATCCACCTGCATATCAGATTTCAGGCTCAGGCAAAAACCAAACCAAAACAAACAAACAAAAAAACTAGTATATCCACAAGCCCTTTGGAATATAACTAAAATATGCCTACTACCTCTCTACAAAATGGAGGACCCCCAACTCTTCATCTGCACTATTCCAGCCTTTAGGTTCAAGATTGGTCAACAATTTGTTTGACTTTGTATGTTAACTCTATTTTTAATCACCAGGTTTCAGATGCTAGCATGATGCCGACCAGACTTCTCTGGACAGACAACCCCACCAATATGTCCTGGAGCTCCGCTTCCCCAGAACCCTTCCCCACTAGGGAAAGAGAGAGAGACAGGCTGGGAGTATGGACCTACCTGTCAACGCCCATGTTCAGCAGGGAAGCAGTTATAGAAGCCAGACCTTCCACCTTCTGCATCCCACAATGACCTTGGGTCCATACTCCCAGCAGGGAGGGGATAGGATACAGAGTTCTAGTGATGGGAATTACATGGAGTTGTACCCCTCTTATCCTATGTTTTAGTCAATGTTTCCTTTTTATAAATAAAAAAATTTAAAAAGTTGACACAGCAAAAACAAATAAATAAAAGAACATCTGTGAAAAAAAAAAAAAAGAAAAAGTGGCTCAGCAATTGGCAAGTAGGATGTCAAGGTGTGAGACTCCAGGCTCTCCAGGCTCTATCCCTGGGTGCCAAATATGCAAGAGCAGAACTCTTGGTTACACTCACACACTCTCTCTGCCTCATGCTCACGCGCGCACGCGCACGCACACACACACACACACACACACACACACACACTCTCTCTCTCTCTCTCTCTCTCCCTCTCTATCTCTCTGAAGACTTAAAAATTCACCTAGACTGAAACTTAGAAGACATTAAGCAAAATGAAAAATGAAATAAAGTTCTGAGCCATAACTAATAGTAAATAGTCAATAATTCAGGCAAAAATGAAAAATCCCATTTTTACAAATAATTAAAAGCAAAATAACACTTAAACATTAAATGTGATCAAGCTTTACAATACATCTAGCCTCCTGTTAACAGATATGAACATATTATTTAAATTAGTTTTTAAAACTTATTCATTAACATTTGTAATATCTAAAATCAGAAAGACATAGGAACAATCAAGTGATGAAAAAATTATGTAGCAAGAGTTACAAGACAATACTGTATCTGGGTTAAACCAGTAGAACTAACAGAGATCAGAAGATTCATCAGGAAGACCCTAAACGATGGAAAGAAGCTCTGCATACAGGTAAATAGTTAAAGAGAGAGAGACTCAGCCAGCACTCATTTTTAAGACTAACATGGGAGGGAAAGATCACCAGATAGGATGCACCTGCAACAGATACACAGCTAGAGAAAGATGGCAAAGAGAAGTCTTAAGAACTAAGTTTGTATTTTCTAGATACTATAAGTATTTTTATACACAAATAATAAGACACACACAATTTTAAGAAAATAATTCAGGAACTGATGGCAAAAAGTACTACAAGAATTCAGATCAGAGATGAAGAAAAAATAATGTTTTTTATGAAAAGAGGAATGGTGTTAGTGAAGCAAAAAAGTGAAGCCCGACTCTTTACAACATGAATAACCTGATTCTGAAAAATAATGGAGGTCTATATGCCCTAAGAGCCAGTACAGGAGAACAAAAATAATTTACTTTATACTAGGCAGTGGCTTCATCAGGGTGCTGACTTCAACTTAGACTTGGAGCAAAAGGAATTACCTCTTGGTTTGTCTGATTTCTCCCACCTACACAATGATCAGGTGTCTTTAATACATTTATCCAGAGAAACTGAACGTTCTGAGGTAAGTCCATATTCAGTAATGGAAAACAATAATATATGTAATGCCAGAACAGTGTTTTTTATTAGATCAATCCACTGGCTTATCATCCCATCACCTTTTTTCTTATCAGATACAGTAACTTTCTAGTGATACCATATTTTAGTATTACAAAGAAAATATAAATGAATGACATTCATATGAAACAAATTTTCAATTACAATACAAATATAATTAAAATATTAAATCCAAGGAGGGATATAAATATAAACCTTCCAACTTACTTCATTTGAGAGGGATAAATTCCAAAACCACTGGGATGATTAGAAACGTGACCATTCATTGTGACTTACACTCCTGTGTTCTGGGAAAAAAAAAAAAAAGGTACATTGATTGAAGGCAATAAAAGGATCAAGATAGCTCACACCTCAGTTTCAAGTGGTGTGTTATTCATTCAACAAACACCTGTCATTGCCAGGAATGAGGCTGGAAATAGAAAGGTAAAGGGCTCCACCCTCAAAGAGCTTAGGCAACTGAAGTACAGAGGAGCATAGAAAGACTAATTTGTTAGGGTCCATGATTGCTCAACAATTTGTTTGGCTTCGTATGTTAACTGTCTTTTCAGCCACCAGGTTCCAGATGCCATCAGGATGCCGGCCAGGCTTCCCTGGACTGAAGACCCCACCAATGTGTCCTGGAGCTCCGCTTCCCCAGAGACCCACCCTACTAGGGAGAGAGAGAGGCAGACTGGGAGTATGGACTGACCAGTCAACGTTCATGTTCAGTGGGGAAGCAATTACAGAAGCCAGACCTTCCATCTTCTGCAACTCACAATGACCCTGGGTCCATGCTCCCAGAGGGATAGAGAATGGGAAAGCTATCAGGGGAGGGGATGGGATATGGAGATTGGGTGGTGGGAATTGTGTGGAGTTGTACCCCTCCTACCCTATGGTTTTGTTGATTAATCCTTTCTTAAATAAAAAAAATTTTAAAAAAAGAAAGACTAATTTGGCATATATGGTTAATATATAAAAATGGAGGGCCTGGGTGGGGGCACATCTGGTTAAGCACACATATCACCATGAGCAAGGGCTGGGGTTTGACTTGCACACTCCCCCAACCCCCATCCCTGCCTACAGGGGGGAATCTTCAAGAGCAGTGAAGCAGGTCTGCAGGTGTCTCTCGTTCTCCCTCTCTATGCTACTCTCCCCTCTCAACTCGTCTTGCATACAAAATATGGAAATAAAAGAGAAAAACTGGCCCTAGGAGCAGTGGATTTGCAGTGCTGGCACTAAGCCCCTGAGATATGCCTGGTGGAATATTTAAAAATTACCAGCGAATACATGAGTGAGAAAAACCCAAATTACAGTTAGGAATTCTCTTTGTTAACAGAATTATAAACAATTTTTTTTCAGTCTCAGTATTACTTTACTGAATGATGACTTACAGGATTGCTGTCACAAGGATCTATTTTCACATTCCCCCCAGGTAGGGGTCGTACATCTCAAGTTCCAGTAATTTATCTTCTTGTTCCACCACAGGTGGGCAGAATTCTACATTATGCCCAAACTCATGGTCAAGTGTCAGGCTTTATAAAATATAAGCTCATCAAGTTAAAACACTCGAGAGACACAAAACAGTACACGCTTGAAAAAAGAGGACAAATGGGGTGGGGAATATTTGTGGCCCTATTACTCAGAAACAACCATCTAACAGTCCTGTCCTATTTATTTCACAAAATCTTTTCCCCCTATATTTGGTTTTCTAAGATCCTTCTACCCTTTCCTTCCTTCTTTCATTATAAGCACATTTGACAACACCTGACAAACACATTTGGGTAATCTCATTTGCAAAGGGCTTATTTACACATTACTTGTGATTTTCATGAGAAAACAACTTTTCAGAAACTGCTTTTCATCTGTTTCACACACTTATTTTAAAGGAATATTTGGAAAACTTCCTTACTGCCAAACCCAAGGCCCTTCCCTTCTCTCTTCTTTTAGACAAAACTATTTTTTTATTGTTGTTTTTATTGATGTCGTCGTTGTTAGGACAGAGATAAATGGAGAGAAGAGGGGAAGACAGAGAGAGGGAGAGAAAGACAGACACCTGCAGACCTGCTTCACTGCCTGTGAAGCAATTCCCCTGCAGGTGGGGAGACGGGGGCTTGAACCGGGGGCTTGAACCTTGTGCTTTGCACCACCTGTGCTTAACCTGCTGTGCTACTGCCCGACTCCCTAGACAAAACTTCTACACCTAATTTATAATCTATTTACTTGCAGATACTGAATCCTCCTTGGGTTCTGTGGCTCTAAACTAGAAGATGGATACAACTTTATCTTTTTCTGATTCTTATGTTTGTTTTTTTATCCATTACACTACTGTATCTTACCAATCAAAGACTCAGAAGTAGGCAGCCCATACTTATTTATACTAGAGAAAGGCATGGAGGGCCAAGTTTACTATAACTAACTGGGTTAGTATTATATACCCAGTACTGATTCTGCCATGCTCAACAAAGCAGTTTTGGTTGCAGTTCTGGGACCAACAGATAATGTGGGAAACAGTTTGAGAATCAATACAATATTTTAAATTGCATGGTCCGGGAGGTGGCGCAGTGATAAAGCTTTGGACTCTTAAGCATGAGGTCCTGAGTTCGATCCCCGGCAGCACATGTGCCAGAGTGACGCCTGGTTCTTTCTCTCTCCACCTATCTTTCTCATTAATAAGTAAATAAAATATTTTAAATTGCTACTATTATAAAGGGTAAATTCAGGATGTTAATAGTTGAGGGGAACTGAATCCGCACTTTAAGTACAGATAAGGCATACATAAAGAAATGCTATTCAAACCTCCTCACTTAAATTATTTCTCTCTTATTTCAAATTCTGCTTAATCACATCTTCAGGGAGTCTTAACAGAACTCCCTGAAGAGATAGCATCTAGCTATCAGACACTCAGCACTATAAACAGTTTTTTTCAAAGTACCACAATTATAATTAATTTGTTTAAATTCCTGACTTCACTAGACTATAGGCTTCAGAAAGGCAGAATCATTTTGCTTGATGACTGCTATTTAATCAAGCAATAAAAAGAGTACTAGTCAGGGAAAAAATGCCCATTTCTATACAGTAGTACTACAGGAAGGCAATGGAGTCTCAACTTTACTATTCCCTTTCTCCCTTTGTCTCTCTCACTGAGAGAGTAAGAGACAGTAAAAGACGGGAGAGATTCCAGATCAATTCCTCACACTTGCTGAAAGTGTGAACCTCATTATGTGACTAATCACACAGCCACAGTAGAACTCTGCAGGCACACAGAGCCCCAGAAAAACCCTGGTGGTAAAAATAAATAATACGTGATAAAAGGAAAATATTGATCTCAAGTCTAGATAAGCACTGAATTTACACAAGTATATTACAATGCTATTCGGTTGATGTTACTATTTGTTTTGCTTCTATATTATTTAGATATGATCAAGGATGTACAAGTAAACCAAGTCTCTGGGGGGAACAAATAAATCCCTCGTTTGTAGGGCTTGTTGACTTCCACCACATAAAAATTCCTATTTCAAACTTTCTTTTTTTATATTTCTTTTATTTATTTATTCCCTTGTGTTGCCCTTGTTGTTTTATTGTTGTAGTTATTATTGTTGTCGTCATTGTTGGATAGAACAGAAGAGAAATGGAGAAAGGAGGGGAAGACAGAGAAGCGGAGAGAAAGGCAGACACCTGCAGACCTGCTTCACCGCCTGTGAAGGGACTGCCCTGCAGGTGGGGAGCCAGGGCTCTAACTGGAATCTTTGCTCTGGTTGGTACAATTTGTGCCACATGTGCTTCTTAACCCACTGTGCTACAGCCCAACTCCCATTTCAAACTTTCAGTGACTCAGTAGCAGCATATGAAGTCCCTAGCACTTCACATTTGTCTTTCCTTTTTTTAACATTTTAAAAATATTGTTTTTGGGAGTCGGGCGGTAGCACAGCGGGTTAAGTGCACATGGCGCAAAGTGCAAGGACCGGCTTAAGGATCCTGGTTCAATCCCCCAGCTCCCCATCTGCAGGGGAGTCGCTTCACATGTGGTGAAGCAAGTCTGCAGGTGTCTATCTTTCTCTCCCCGTCTTCCCCTCCTCTCTCAGCTTTTCTCTGTCCTAGCCAACAATGATATCATCAATAGCAACAACAATAATAACTACAACAATAAAACAACAAGGGCAACAAAAGGGAAGAAATAAATTTTAAAAATATTGTATTTATTTTTACTTATTGTATAGATAAATAGAGGAGGAAAGGGGACAAAGGGAGAGAGCACTGTTTCACTGCTCATAAAACATCCCCCTTGTAGTTGGGGACAGGGGGCTTGAACCCAGGTCCTTGCATGTGCTAACATGCGTGCCACCACCTGGCCTCCTTCAGTCATCCTGAATAAGCCTACAGGACAGAGATAGAACACATTACTGCTACAGTCTATAATTTGGACCAGGACAGGCCTTGTAATTATAGATCTAGAGCTAATGGTTAGGATACATGTCTTCAAAGTAGAAGTCTGGAACTAAACCTATTTTGGTACTAACAAACTTAGTGAAGTTAATTAAACCTCTGTTTCAAATTTATGATTAATAAAAAGGTAAAAACTAGTAAAATGATGGTCCCCAAGGCTACTGAAACATCAAATGTAAGAGATATGACATTTCTCCAAGAGTTTAGCTTCAAGGAGCAAACAAGCTGACTTTAGTCTCTAAGTCAACCCCCAGGATTTGTACTGATTGTGATCTGCTTTGTATTTTAAAATCATGCAGCTGTTTTTAATGAAAACTGATAGCCTCAGCATCTCCCTTTTTTACATTTAATTCTTCATGACAGTTAAATAAATGTGTGGTTTGTGTTTTTTTAAGTGATCTGTCAGTGTAAAAAAAGAACATTAGAAAAGGGAATAGAAAAATGTTGATGTGCTAAAATGAATCTTATTGGAGCACGTTTTCTCCTTTGAAAATCACAGTTCCACTTGTCACAGATGCTCATAGAATAACATGGAAGGTTTCAAAGACTTAAATATAGAAGTTCAGTGCAAGTCTTACAAGGGAAACAGCTACAATTGTTTTTAAGTTTTAAAAGGGTATATTCAATTTAAACCTTTATAGAATTAACTTTAAATCTTAAAAAAAAATGCTTTCTTTATCACTTTATATTTAAAATGTACAGATGGTGGCCAGGAAATGGCTCACATGGTAAAGCAAGCTCCTTGTCATGCCAAAACCCTAGGTTCAAGCCCTAGCAACACAAAGGAGCACCAAGAAGGCACTGAGGGAGCTCTGTGGGAGGTAGAGTGGTGCTGTGGTGTCCTCCTTTCCCTTCCCCTCTTAACCAGAGCACTGCTCATCTCTGGCTTATGGTGGTGCAGAGGATTGAACCTGGGATTCTAGAGCCACAGGCATGAGAATTTCTTTACCTAACCATTATGACGAATACCCCCAACCCATCTCCTATCTCCTGTATCTTTATAACTCCTTTCTCTCCACCCTCTCACAAGGAAAAATAAGAAAAATCTGGGCTCAAGAGGTCACTCAGTGTTATCACACATATGCAAGACCCTCAGCTCATTCTCTGGCATTACACACACATCTAGTTATAGCTATTAAATTACATAGTTCTTCTAAAAGCATATATTAAAGCCAACAAACTAGTTTCAAAAAGACTTGAAATAAGAGCATCAATGTCCTTATGAAAATACTTTTAATTCATCAGCTACTACAGCCTTCTTATTCTAAACCAAAAAACCACAACATTTGAAAATTACAATATAGAATCTAAGTTAAAATTACATATATAGTATCTAAGTTAAACAGTAAAAATGACTTAAGGTTAAAGCTGTCAATTAAAAATATTATAAAAGTAAAGCAGCAGGTTAAATTTGTATGGGGGTGAGTGACACACCCAACTGAGTACACACATTACAGTGTACAAAGACCTAGGTTCAAGCCCCCCATCCCCATGAGCAGGGGGGAAGCTTCATGAGTGAAGCAGTGCTGCAGTTATCTCTATCTCTATCTTCTCCTCCTCTATCAATTTCTCTCTGCTCTATTTTTAAAAAAATGAAGAGAAGGAAGTATAGGAGGAGAAGTGGGAGGAGGAAGAAGAGGTAAGAGAGAAAAAAAATGGTGGCTGAGAGCAATGGAGCCTCAGCAGTGGTTCTGGTGGGGGAAAAATTGTATATGGAAGGTTTTAAGATCCCTAAATATAAATAAAAGTTTATATTCCCGTATTTTGATTCATCTTACATTTGATTATCCTTTTTCAAACTTGTTAATGAAGAAGTAGTCCTGACTCCATGGGTTATCTGTCTGAGTTTGATTAAGTATCATGGATTATGTATACTTTGATTTCAATTTCATCAACTGCATGTTTTCTGGTGTAAGTGATAACCATTATGGAGACAGTAATAATGTTGTTTGAGTTTATAAATAAAAGACCACTGACAATTTTTACCAATAGTTTATGATATTGTCTAACTATGATTTTGTTCAAATGACATATTAAAAAATCTGCCTAAAAATTTCTGAACACTGGTGGTGGTACACCTGGTTGAGTGCACACAGTGCAATTTTCAAGGACATAAGTTCAAGCATCTAGTACCCATCTTCAGGGGGAAGCTTTATAAGTGGTGAAATAGTGCTTCAAGTATCTATTTTATCTCTCCCTCTCAATCTGCATTCCCATCTCAGTCTACCTCTGTTCTGTCAAATTAACTAAAAGTATATTTTAAAAATCCTAAACATTTACATATTCTGTCTTCTAAATTTTCTTTATTACTTTATTTTATTGCTACCAATACTGGACTCAGTGTCAACACTACCAATCCACTATTCCCAGCATCTATTTTCTCCTTTCCCTTCTTTTTTACTAGATAGGACAGAGAAATTGAGAAAGGAAGTTCATGAAGCTTCTCCCAGCAAGGGCTCATACTCTGTCCCTGCACATGGTCAAGTGTGTGCTCAACTATGCACTTACTACCTGGCCTCCTATAGCAACCATTTCTCAATCCCTCTTACAAAGACAGTTAGTAGAGATGTCTTCAACTATTTGTCTAGGTCATTTAGTTTAATTTATTAGTTTTGTGTCATTAGTACTGCCATAGAAGTTGTATATAAACTTGGAAAAATGGTGAGAACATGACACCATTGTAACTACAATAGCAATATTGGTAACAAAAACAGTGGCTAACACATGTGAAGGTATCACAATCACTTCTAGGTCCTAAGGCAACACAGTATTGTCTCAAAGCCAGTATTAGTGTCGTAGGAGTAATTTTAAGTCTTTTTAAATACACTTCTTTTCAATTAAAAAAATTGTGACATTTTATTTACTTGATAGGTACAGAAATTGAGAGGGTAGGGGAAGTCTTTAAATCAACATATAGCAATAAAGTTATTGCTTTGGTTTACTTTTTGTAATTAGTGAGAAACTGGTTTATAAGTTAAAACATAATTTAGGGAAAAATCTATATTCAATTGAGTATCACTGATGGTAGGGCACATGCTTTACATATATGAGACCCAGTGTCCCAACCCTGGCATAAACAATGTATGTGTGTATGTAAGTATGCTCACTGAGGTAGGTGAAAAAATATTCACACTAGCATTTGACAGAAAGGTATAAGATTGAAAAGAAATACAGAAACCCTATTACTCTATGGATTTTACCATGATTCTTTTTTTTTATGTTTCACTTTTTTATTAAACTTTTTTTAAACTCTTTTTTATTGTTTTTATTTATTTTCCCTTTTGTTACCCTTGTTGTTTTTATTGTTACTGTTGTTATTGATGTTGTCGTTGTTGGGTAGGACAGAGAGAAATGGAGAGAGGAGGGGAAGACAGAGAGGGGGAGAGAAAGACAGACCTGCTTCATCGCTTGTGAAGGGACTCCCCTGCAGGAACACTGATCAGCTCTGGTTTATGGTGCTGCAGGAGATTACTGTGATTCTTGTTGTCACCATAACATCATTAATGACCTTGCTTTGATATTAGACATGGTAAATGACTACTATCTACATTTAAGAAAATTACTAATACTGTACTCATTTGTGAAAACTACTCTAATTCCAAAAAGAACACTCCTGTTGCTGGACCATTTATCTTGAACCATGGATTATACCAACTTTTTTTGCTTTAAATCCATAGGTTGCTTAATCTTAGCACTAACTTTTGAAGGAAATAATGTGTTCCTTTATCATTTATAAATTAAGAAACTGAACAGAGAATATGCCATGTGGTATTTTTAAAGTTAGCTGTACTGCAAATGAGTGGACACTAATAGCCTGTGTCTTAGATCAGACATAGTCACTGGGAGAGCACAAAGGGACAAAAAGCACATTCAGTGAGCTCCACACCTCCTTACAAACCTTGTCTCACTCCATCTTTAGAACAACCTTTTGAGGGAATTATTAGTTCTGTTTCATAGATATAATAAAAGCCTCAAATAATTTAAATCCTTTGCTTCAGTAGTAACACAAGAAGCCAGAATATGAACCAGTATACAAAATCTGACCTAACTGACATAAACATTTTTAGAATCAAAAAAGGTATTATCACTAGTTACACACTGCACACTCTTCACTTTGAAGGTTTCAAGGATAATATCTTTAGCAATAAAATAAGTTAACAAAAAATGTCCTCGGAAGGGACAATTAATTTACAGAGGATAGTACAATGGTGAGGTTGTTTGATGCACTGTCTCGGGGGCTGGGTGGCTGCACACCCAGCTGAGAGCATGTGATTATACTCAAGGGCCCTGGCTTGAGATCCCACTCCCAACCTACAGGAGGGAGACTTCATGAGTGGTAAAGCAGATCTGCAGTTATCTATCTTTCTCCTTTTCTATCTTTCCCTTACCCTCTCAATCTGTCCTGCCAAATAAAAGAGAGAAGAAAAAAAAGGGGGGAAGGTGGTGGTGCAGCAGGTTAAGTGCACATGGCACAAAGCACAAGGATAGGCACAAGGTTCCTGGTTCATGCCTCCAGCTCCTTACCTGCAGGGAAGTTGCTTCACAGGATGTGAAACAGGTCTGCAGGTGTCTTTCTCTCCCCATCTTCCCTTCGTCTCTCGATTTCTCTCTGTCCTATCCAATAACAACAATGGCAACAAAGTGGAAAAAATGGCCTCCAGGAGCAGTGGAATCCATAGAGCAGGCACCAAGCACCAGGGACAACCATGAAGGCAAAAAAAAAAAGGAAATAAAATGGCCATTAGAAACAGTGGTTTCTTAGTGCCAGCACCAAGTCCCAGCAATAACCCTATGACGAGGAAAACAAACTATTCATATATATATATATATATATATATATATATATATATATATATATATATATATCCTTTTCTACTGAAGAATTTTCAAAAAAATGTGATCAAGCTTTAAAGCCTTACATTTTAAAAACTACTTTTAACTATGATCTTGAAAATGTATGTTGAGCTGAATCTATCTTTGAATATTTTAATTTCACACTGAGTAAATATCTAAATATTAATTTGTACTGCATTCTTGGATTAATTTTCATCATAGATTAGTTTCTAACTAGAAAAGTAGGTCTTTTGATTGCTTAATTCTCATATAAAGAGCACAAAATACCCATAAATTTATCTGTACACTTAAATTTCTTCGATTATCATTAAACATTAAATAGGGGAAGGAGACAAAGTAAGCCTCTAATTTAGATGTACTCTTTTTTTTAACTTTTTAAATTTCTTTTTGTATTTATTGGATAGAGACAGCCAGAAATCGAGAGGGAAGGGGAAGATAGGGAGAGAGACAGACACCTGCAGCACTGCTTCACCATTTGCAAAGCCTTCCCCCTGCAGGTGGGGACTGGGGGCTCGAACCTGGGTCCTTATGTATTGTAACAAGTGCACTTAACCAACTGCGCCACCAACTGGCCCCCTTAGATGTACTCTTTTTAAAATTTTTTTATATTTATTTTCCCTTTTGTTGCCCGTGTTGTTTTATTGTTGTTATTGATGTCATTATTGTTGAACAGGACAGAGAGAAATGGAGAGAGGAGGGGAAGAGAGAGGGAGAGAAAGATAGACACCTGCAGACCTGCTTCGCTGCCTGTGAAGTGACTCTGCTGCAGGTGGGAAGCAGGGGGCTTGAACCAGGATCCTTACGCTGGTCCTTGCACTTTGTGTTACCTGCTGTGCTATACTGCCCAACTCCCTAGATGTACTCTTAATTCTTCAAACAAAATGTGAAATAATGAAATTAGGTCAAAGAAGAAATTTGCCCACTGCAGGTAGGAAGTGGAGGCTTGAATCTGGGTCCTAGTGCATGTGTGCTTAACCAGGTGTATCACCAACAGGCCCCTCTTTCTCTCTCTAAACCCTTCCCTGTCAATTTTTCTCTGTCCTATCAAGTGGGTGGAGAGGGGGGAGAAGGAAAGGAAAAAAGAAGATGACCACTCTGTGTGAACCCTGGTGGCAATTTTTTTTTTTAAATTAAGTCTGGTGGCTTAAAAACCAAAATCCAAGTGTCACCAAAGCCAAGCTCAGAAGGCTATACATAGATGAGAAATTCTCACTTGTCTCCAGTGTCTGAAGCTTCCTGGTATGTACTGATTTTCCCTGAATGACAGATGTGGCCCCCCTAACTTAGTCTCTATCGTTATGGCCTTCTCTCCTGGATGTATCTGAATTTCTTCTTGTAAGGGCAGAAATCAGTGGATCAGAGTCCATTATAATTCTATGACATCTCCTCTTAATTCGATTCATTCACAGAGACTATCCAAATGAGGTCATATCCGTAAGTGCTGAAGGGTGTCAAACCTAGAATTACCTATATTTTGGGTAGCATGAATGAACTTGAATTAATGACCTTGACAAGCTTTTATTATTTTTTAAGTCTTGTATTCTGATTTTCTGTGTGATATGTCTTACTTGGGACATCAGATTTTCTCAAAATCAGACTCAAGATACTCAGAAAATGAGGTAATTTTCTCATGATTAGGTCCAGATCTACTGGGTGAGCAATCTCTCAGTCTCTCACCCAACATTTTTTTAAGTAGGATTTTTTTTTTTAAAGAAGAGTACTGCTTATCTCTGATTTATGGTGGTGAGGGGGACTGAACCTGGGACCTTGGAGCCTCAGGCATCAGAGTCTGTTTGCAAAACTATTATGCTGTCTACCCCCCCACTTGTCCAACTTTTTAAAAGTCTAGATACATCTTCCTCAGGTTGTTATAAGTAAAAATGTGAAACAGTTACACTAGAAAGGGTATTTTTATAAAGCAAGACAGCTCTGTTTAAATGAATAAATGATTCTGGGCCAGGTGGTGGTGTACCTATTTGAGCAAACACGTTACAATGTGCAAGGACCCAGGTTCAAGCCCCTGGTCCCCACCTGCAGGGGGAAAGTTTTACAAGACATGAAGCAGGGGTGTAGGTGTCTCTGTCTCCCTATCACACCCTTCCCTCTTGATTTCTGGCTGCCTCTAGCCAATAAATAAAGACAGTAAAACAAAAGAAACACAAATAAATGAATACAAATTTTGAAGGAAAAAAAAAAAAAGAATGAGGCTATTACTGATTTCTGTTTTTTCTGCAGAGATACCGTGCCATTTGTATCACATGATGACAAGTGTCCTTGCTATTAGTGGTGGCTTATCACTGTTTGTGCTAATCTTCACTGACTCAAGTGATTATCTGTCAGGGTTTTCCACTTGTATGGAGGACATGCCCTTACTGCTACTCACCACGCCTCTGTAGAAGGAAGTCATTATCTGTGCTCACACTTGCAGGGCTCTACCTCCTCTGGGTGAGAATATCTGCATCCATTATTTGTTATTATTTCATATGGGAGATGTGCATTGTATCCACCATTAAAGTATTTGCTGAGGGGGTCGGGCTGTGGTGCACTGGGCTAAGCGCATGTGGCGCAAAGCGCAAAGACCAGCGTAAATATCCTGGTTCAAGCCCCTGGCTCCCCACTTGCAGAGGAGTCGCTTCACAGGCGGTGAAGCAGGTCTGCAGGTGTCTATCTTTCTCTCCCCCCTCTGTCTTCCCCTCCTCTCTCCATTTCTCTCTGTCCTATCCAACAACGAATAGCATCAACAATGGCAATAATAATAACCACAACGAGGCTACAACAACAAGGGCAACAAAAGGGGGAAAAATGGCCTCCAGGAGCAGTGGATTCATGGTGCAGGCACCAAGCCCAGCAATAACCCTGGAGGAAAAAAAAAAGTATTTGCTGAACAGGTAACAAAACAAAGAGGACATGGAAATGCTTTTAGCCAGCTAGCTTCACAAGCAGTGAAGCAGTGCTATGGTCTTTCCTCTCTCTGCTTCTCTGTCTCTCATTTCTAGCTAAAGAAAAAAAAAATCTGCTGGGAGCAGTGGATTTTTGCCAGCATAGACAGCCCTAGCATTAACTCCAGTAGAAAAAATAATCCTAATTTATCAAAGAAAAGCTTCTAACTATTCACCTCCTATAATGCTCAGTGACTCAGACAAGAACCAAGTTAGGTTTCAGTTTCCTACTGCATATGAGAGTGGGGGAGGAGAACAAGAAATGAGGGGTGAGAGAGATTCAGCTCTTAAAGAATTTTACACTACCAAAAATGAGTAGTTTTTTTGTTTTCTTTCTTCCCCCTCCCCTCCAGGGTTATTGCTGGGGCTCCATGCCTGCACTACAAATCCACTACTCCTGGAGGGCATCTTTTCCATTGTGTTGCCGTGGCTGTTACTGTCATTGTTGATACTGTTATTGTTGCTGTTATTGCTGTTGTTGTTGGATAGGACAGAGAGAAATCATGAGAGGAGGGGAAGAGGGGGAGAAAAAGATAGACACCTGTAGACCTGCTTCACCACTTGTGAAGTGACTCCCCCCCCCACCCCCACAGGTGGGGAGCTAGAGGGCTCAAACTGGGATCCTTGGGCTGGTCCTTAGGCTTCATGCTATCTATCTGTGCTTAACCCGCTGCGCTACAGCCTGGCTCCGGAGTAGAATTTTTTTTTTCAAAGTAAACATTATCTAAGAAAGTCAAGTCTTTCCACAATCAAAAATTAAGTGTTGGGATAAGAATAAAATTAATCCTTTCTTAAATATATAAAAAAAGGACAACTTTTGGGTTGGGTGGTGGCTCACCTAGTTGAGTGAACATGTTATCAAGAACAACGACCCAGGTGCAAGCCCCTGGTCCCCACTTGCAGGGGGAAAGCTTCACAAGTAGTGAAGTAGGGCTGCAGGTGTCTCATTGTCTGTCTCCTAACTCCCCTCTTGACTTCTGTCTCTATCCAATAAATAAATAAATAAATAAAATATAAATCAAATACAACTTTTTCCTGTCAGTTCAGCCCTCAGCTGAACATATCTCAAGGAGCAGTATTTTAGAACATGAGGAGACAATCATCCCACTTCCGTTCTCCCAGAATATTTTTCAAATCTTTGTTTTCAGTGAGTCAGCCTTGAGGGTTAATATTCACTGGCAGTCTATAGGCTTTAATATAAAAGTTCTAAAATCAGGGGTAGTAAGGAGAACAAATATTCCAGAATTAAAATGTGTCATCTTTTAGTGGAAAAAAATATCCCTGAGGAAATCAGACTTTCATATGAGACATTTTTATTGTATATCTACTTTCCTATAGTAGAACAGGTTTTACTATGCAATGATCAAAAAATTCTCTGGGCCTGATGTAACCTGGGTGGGTAGGGAGACAGAAAAACATGCTGTAAAATCATCTGTCATTAAATCGAAACTGTTGAATTCAGTTTTTACTATGGTCTTATTAAATGGCTGCTAAAAATAGTAAATCGTAAAGTCTTACAGGTAACAGGGAGAAGAGGTATGACCCACAGATGAGATATGGCACTTTAATATTTAACTACAGTGCTGTCCCACAATTACCTTCCTCTGTGTTGCCTGAGCAAAGGTAATACATGTTATCAGTAGAGCTCTGAAGCACATATCATAAACTCTACAACTTATTTATATAGATGGATACAACTGACAAAGCGGGAACTGTTGCTTTTATCTAGCAAATGAACTGCTGAAATTCTCACTTTTGATTTTACTTTATTTTATTTAGATAGAGGCTGAGTAACAGAGGAAGAAAGGCAGAGAGGGGAGAGACACCACAATACTGCTCCACTTGTGAAGCTTCCCCTTTTTGCATGATACTCCCATAAAGTGACCAAGATTTGGACTCAGGTCTTTGCACATGGTAATGTGCATACTCTTTAAGTTAAGCTATCTCCTGGCCTGAATTTTTTTTTTGCCTCCAGGATTATCAGTGGGGCTCAGTGCCAGCACTATGAATCCACTGCTCCTGGAGGCTATTTTTCTCATTTTGTGCCCTCGCTGTTGCCCTTGTTGTGGTTGTTATTGTGATTATTGTTGGGTAGGACAGAGAGAAATGGAGAGATGAGGGAAAGACAGAGAGGAGAGAAAGACAGACACCTGCAGACCTGCTTCACCTCTTTCTAAGCGACCCCCCTGAAGGTGGAGCAAGGGGCTCAAACCAGGATCCTTAAGCAGGTCCTTGCACTTTGCATCATGTGTGCTTAACCCGCTGTGCTACTGCCCAGACCCCCTGGCACAAATTTTTAAAAACAGAAATACATCTCTGTGAGATTATTACAAATAAAACTGCTTCACAGTTACACTGGATAAGACACTGTAGTAAAGCAAGGCAACTCTATTTAAATAAAAATATGCAGCTTTCTACTGCTAGAGTGTACATGCATACATTGCTCTCAAACTGCTTTCCCAATTTTATAAAATGATATTACTTGTCATCTTTCTCATATATCTTCCTGTGTACCATGCTACTCTAACGCTGATTTTTGTTAAGGCAACTCATAGGTGTCACATCAAATTTTTCTGCTCTATTTTAGCAAAACATAGTTTCACAGATTCAAATGTGAGTCTACTGGTTATACAGGTAGTATACATGCTCTAAAAGGGTGGGGATTTTTTCCCCAGCCACATGTCATTTGGGCATTTATAATATCATTCTCGGGCTATACAAAATCATTGACTTAAAAATTATCACTTAGGGTCTGGTGCACACACTGCCAAGCACAACCCCTGGTCGCAGGGGTAGAGGGAGTTTCATGAGTATGAAGCAGTGCTGGATTTCTCTCTCCCCCTTCTCTAACTCCTTTACCCACTCTCTGTTCTATCACGCCAAATAAAAAGTCTTTTTAAAATTAGCAATTAATGCTGCTATTTAAAAAAAAAGTCTAGATTTATGGGATTTGAATCCCACCTGAGGCTGCCTTGGCAAGGCCAGACCAAATGATTCTGTGGGCCTAGCATGACCCGTGGGCTGGACATGCCCCATCCCTGCTCTAATAAAACACCTACCTCATCTACCATTTTAGGGAGCAGTGTATGAAGTTAGACATATGTTAACTATGTAAGTCTCATGGAAAGCTTGTGATTGGATAAAGGGAAAAATATATCATTTTACCAATTTTTCTGTATCACTGAACAATTTGTTGACAAAGACAAATATGTAATCTTTTTAAATAATCTTGAAGGATAAAGGTAGTCATAATACACAGGTAGAAAGTGATCTAACAACAACAAAAAAAAGTCAAGGGAGTCAGATGGTAGCACAGCAGGCTAAGTGGTTCGAGCCCCAGGCTCTCCACCTACAGGATAGTCGCTTAACAGGCAGTGAAGCAGGTCTGCAGGTGTCTATCTTTCTCTCCCCTCTGTCTTCCCCTCCTCTCTACATTTCTCTCTGTCCTATCCAACAACAACAACATCAATAACAACAACAATAAAACAAAGGCAACAAAAGGGAATAAATAAATGTATAGTAAAAAAGGTCAAAACTAATTACAGCACTTCAATTGTTTTAAATATTTACATATGGATGAATGCATGAATTATTGTCAGCAAATTGCTGACAATAGAATTTGCTGCTAAGACAGCAAATTCTAGAGCCTCCAACTGACTGAAGACCTAAGATTAACAAGGTTATCCTTGAAAACCTTTCTCACCTTCTGAGAAGGGGTGGAGTAAGAGGTACATTTAGGAAAAGAGAACATTGGAGGCAAAATGAAGTTCAAGGGAATGCAGATTTGACATGATTCTGGAGAATAAAACCTTCCTCAAAGAAGGGCTGACTCACAGAAGGCAAGATAAAGATCTTTGGAAATGTATAGTAAGGAGGAGGAGGAGAAAGATGGATCAAAAGTTCTTTTACAAAACAAAGTCACAGTAAGAAAGGCAGCCAGCAAGGAGGCACCAGCAAGGGGACATTCAGTTCTTACAAACTTTCCTTCTGGTTGTGTCATCCTTGAGCCAAGCAAGTCAGAAGATGAAAGAGAAGAGGAAAAATGAGACAACTTGGCACATTTGGAAACCCCCAGCAATTCTCAGATAAAGAAAAATAATACAACAGGCATAAAGTTGGAAATAATGTTACATTTCACATTACAGGAAGGGAGAAGTTACACTTACATCAAGTACTGTTAAGACCAAAATTTTGAATCTTGTATCTATGCAGTTGCTATTCACAGTACTCTGACTGGATTTTCTTTTTTTTGTACCAGTTTTTGTCCTTTTTTTTTTTAACTAGTGACAACTACTCTCTACCTTTCGTTTCACATGCACCTTTATTATTAACTTCATCCTTTTACTCTCCACCAGAAGTAGAAGAATCTCAATACATTTAAATACAACCTAGCTTTACCTGATTGAAAATGAGTTTATTCTACCTTAATACATTATCAATACTTTTCCCTGCACTCAGATTCTAGATTCTAAATTATTTGCACCAGAACTTTGAAGTCATTGGGCCTCTGTTTAAATAATTTTATTGAGAAGTCAAGGCTGGAACATTCATTCCCTCCCTCTCTCCCTCCTTCCTCCCTGTCCAGGGTTGTCACTGGGGATTGGTGCATGCACTGTGGATCCAGTGCTCCTGGTGGCCATTTTTTTTTCCACTTTATTGGATAGGACAGAGAGAAACTGAAAGGGAGGAAGATAGAGAGGGAGAGAGAAAGACACCTGTAGACCTGCTTCATCTCTTGTGAAAGGTGCACCCTGCAGGTGGGGAGATGGACCTGGAACCTGGATCCTCACTCAGGTCCTTGAACTTAGTACTATGTGCACCTAACTGGGTGCAAGACTGCCTGGCTCACACTCACTAGCAAGCACTCGATCCCTTTCCTCCCTACCTCCCTCACTCCCTGCCTCCTTCCTTATGCAGCAACCCTTGCCCCCTTCTCCCAAAACACTCCTTTTTCTGGTATTCTGGAGTTTGGGGATCTTCACATATCCCTCCTGTCATTCTGAAATATCAAGACTGCACTAGTGTTTTCTTAAATTCAACATATTAGAAGTTCAAAAGGTCTTTTCAAACTTGAAAATCATTTGACCTTGGATTTTATGTTTATAAAATCTTCCTTTTTCAAGAAATTCTATTCTTATTTATTTATTTATTTATTCCCTTTTGTTGCCCTTGTTGTTTTATTGTTGTAGTTGTTGTTGTTGTTATTACCTGGGGGAGAGAAAGATAGACACCTGCAGACCTGCCTCACCACTTGTGAATTGACTCCCCTGCAGTTGGGGAGCCAGGGGCTCAAACTGGGGGCTTGAACTGGGATCCTTACTCCGGTCCTTGCACTTTGCACCATCTGCGCTACACTACCGCCTGACTCCCCCATTACTGATTGTTGTTAGGGATAGCTAAGCGTATACAGCAGTCAGGAAATATGATCATGCATTATAAGGAAAGGAAACATTTAGGGCACTAAAATGTAGTCTTAGAAATTGAAAATTGATATAAAGTAGGATTTTTTTTTTAAGAAAGCCATGCAGAAATTCAAGTAAAATATCGCGAGATAGGGACAAAATTGAGTCTTGGGCCTTGAAATCATATTCCAAAGAATAAAATTTTTTGGGAGTCAGGTGGTGGTGCAGCGGGTTAAGCACAGGTGGCACTAAGCACAAGGACCAGCATGAGGATCTCAGTTCAAGCCCCCAGTTCCCCACCTACAGAGGAGTCGCTTCACAAGTGGTGAAGCAGCTCTGCAGATGTCTATCTTTCTCTTCCTCTCTCTATCTTCCCCTCCTCTTTCCATTTCTCTGTCATATCCAACAACGATGACAATAATAGTTACAGCAATAAAACAACAAGGGCAATAAAAGGGAATAAATAATTTTTTTAAAAATCGGTAATGGCATTTAAAGTCTTCTCCCAACATTATCTCTATTTCTGTCAATTTTCTTGCTTTCTCTAGACTTGTCTTGGGCTCTGAAAAAAAAATATATATATATCCACTGTTCAAAGTTATAACTTTGCTATAAATAATGTGGGAAGGCATCTGGAATCACAGTTTTCTTTAAACATACTACCCCCTGGGGCCAGGTGGGGCACAACTAGTAAATGACACAAGTTACTAGGCAAGAGGGCCTGAGTTTGAGCCCCTTGCCCCACATCCCCACCGGCAGGAGGAAAGCTTCATAAGTGGTACTTCAGATGTTTCTCTTTCTCTCTCCCCCTATTTCTCTATCTCTATCATAATAAAAACAAAAACAAGTGGTCCAGGAGGTGGTGTAGTGATAAAGCTTTGGACTCTCAAACATGAGGTCCCCGAGTTCCATCCCTGGCAGCACACACATGTGCCAGAGTGATGTCCGGTTCTTTCTCTCTGCTCCTATCTGTCTCATAAATAAATAAAAATCTTAAAATTAAAAATTAAAAAAATTAACAAGGGGCCAGGCAGTGGTGCACCTTAAACGCACACATTTCAGTGAGCAAGAAGCCAGGTTCAAGTCCCCTGGTCTCTGCCTGCAGGGGAAAAGCCTCAGGAGTGGTGAAGCACTGCTGCAGGTGTCTCTGTCTCTCTCTCTCTCTCTCTCCCCTCTCTTTCTTTCTCCCCTCTCAATTTCTCTCTCTATCCAATAACAAATAAAAATTTAAAAAGCTCCTATTCTCATTATCCCCTCACTTTTGAATTTTTCTGACGTTCTATGTTGACAAACCCATCACTTCTCAATGTCTCTTTCCATTACTTTCAGGTTTCAGTTTCTCTGGGTTGTATTTCAATTAAAAACATCTCAGGACTTTTTCAGAATCCCTGTTTCATCACTGTTAGGAGGTAGCAGAATAAATCTATGTACGTGATGCGGCCTTTCTTATAAATGTCTTTAACTAAACACTGCCAAATATTTGTTAATGAAAACCCTGGACGAAAAGTTCCAGTTACCTCTAATACGAACTTGAAAGGTTAAGGTGTACTATGAAATAGGAGTACCAGTTTACACTACAAATAGAAGTACCACGACGGACAGACTAAGAGTAACAAAAAAAATGAAGGCAATTCAATTACATAAAAAGTCAGCTGATATTTTGAGGGTGGAGACCTAACTATCATTTGTTATTGTAATAACAAATGCTGCTTTGGAATCCCAGACAAGAAACAACATTATAATGTATAAGAGGTGGGGACCTGATGGTGGAGCACCCGGTTACCATGTGAAAGAACCCAGGTTCAAGTTCGAAGTACCTACCTGGGGGGTGGGGGGTGGAGGGTGTGCGTGTGTGTGTGTGTGTGTGTGTGTGTGTGTGTGTGTGTGTGTGCTTTCGAAACATTGTATTATAACATTAAATGCACAATGGTTAGGTGTTTAAATAAGACATGAAAATTATCCTTAGGTAAGTAACCACTAATTTATGCATATCAATTATTCAAAATTCCTTTCACAAAGAGAAGTCCATTTAAATTAACCTGGCTAGGGATAATTTTTTGTGAACTACTCCAAAACAAGATATCTGTGAATTATTTTTAAAATTCATATTTGCCTATTAGAAAACAATAAGTGTGAAACTTTATTTTACTGTGAGCCTAGAAATTTCTAGTCATGAAATCTAAAAGGAAGAAATTAAGCACAAAGTGAGAAGTAAATGTAACAATTAAATCTCATATTTAAAGGATATCAACAAAATGTTTGACTGGGGACAATGCTACCCTGGAAAAAAATACCTGCCAGACTGACAAAATAGCTCACCTGCACCGATAGCTGAGCCAGCTATGTCCTGCATGTAATCCAGATAGTGGGCCCAAGCCCCCACTGTGTGAAGGAAGCTTCTGTGCTGTGTTGTCTTTCCCTAGCTGTCTCCAATAAGAAGAGGGAGCCTGGAGAAGCCTGGTGATGAAAACAAACTGCCTGCCAAATGAACGTGAAGAAAGCTCTCAAAATAAATAAAATGTCTCCTAACCCTGAAAATCCGTCACGGACTTGGTAAATTGAAAGATGTATCTGTGTTCTACTATAAAAACAGTAATTTTGATTTAGTATGTCAGTCACTATGCTAAACAGCTTTATGTCTACGAGCATACTCATTATCACCTTCTGAGCTCATGTAAGAGATGTTAGGACCCTAACACAAAAGCTATAAATAAAGTTAACTTGGCCTTAATACCTAAAGCCAACATGTACCATGGCTAAGACTTGAGCACAAGTTACACTCTGGAAGACTATTTCATACCTCAATGGTAAGTCCAACACTTTGAAAAGGACTGGAGAGACTGTCAACACTAATGGACTAAAAATGAAAATGAACTTCCTAAATGATCATCCCAGTAAGAGTCATTAAATATCAATTAGCACCAACCAGTATAAGCCCAAATAGACTCACTTGTGCAGTTAAGTATATAGTATACAAGATTCATGAGCCTATCGGTGCACTATCAAATAGAAACCTGTTAGATAAGGGGGAAGGGGTATAAATGGGCCATGCCATCACTGTTCAAATACAGTAGGCATGCTAGCATGTTGAGAACGTAACATGTGGCTAGTGCATAGTCAACAAAACAGACAGTTTCTATAGTCAGGATACCAGTTAGTGGGGGCTGAAGGAACCAGGGTGGCGGCAGCTCAGTAGGTAAAGTACACATGTGACCATGCACAAGGACCTCAGTTCAAGCCTGTAGGCTACAAAAATTAGTAGTAGTAGAATAATACTGTGGGCATCTTTCCTTTCCTCTATAGCTCTCTTCCTCTCTGTCTCTTCTACCTAAGGGAAAAAAAGAAGGAACTGCCATAGGGAGTAGTGGGACTATGCAGGCACTAAGCCCCAGTGATAAAGCTGGTATCCAAAACAAACAAACAAACAGGAAAAGTATTTTGGGGGGATCCAGCATGAAATAACGTGATAAACAAAAACAGCCAATTTCTGAAGATTTCTTAGAATAAAAAGGACAGTAAAATGAGTATTTTTAAGGTTTTAAGTAAAGGCAATCTGAGTCAAACCTAGTTATAAACTTTTAAAAAGTCTAAGACTGAGAGATTCATTCTGAAAATGTCATTGCAGGGTTCCTGATTTTAAAATCTAGGATAATTAGTGAACCATGGATGTGAAGAATGACAGTATTTTTAGAAAGTAGTTTTCAATGTTTCAAGCCTAATGCACAGAACTGTTGGCAAAGACATGCATGCAAAATAAATCTTAACAGCAATGTTGTTCTCTTTATTCTCTTTTATTTCTAGTAATAATCTAAATTTAAAGAGTAAAATGAAAGAGGAGTAAAAAATATATATTAAAAACATAAAAGAGTAAAATTAAAAAAAAAAAATCCAAGGATCCTGGTTAGAGCCCAGCTCCCCACCTGCTGGGGGATCACCTTCACAAGTGGTAAAGCAGGTCTGCAAGGGTCTTTCTCTTCCCCCCTCTCTCAATTTCTCTGTCCAACACCAGCAATAACAATATCAACAATAAGGCAACAAAATGGGGAAAAAAGGCTTCCATGAGCAGTGGGTGTATAGCGCAGGTATTGAACCCCAGAAATAACCCTGGAGGAAAAAAATCACACTAAGAGAGCTAATCCCTAACTGACAGTGACACTGACAGGAAGAGGGGGACTAAGGACAGGAGCAGCGGTACCATTCCACATACTTTGTGCCAGGCACAATTCTAAGTGCTTTACGTACTATCTGCTTACAATTGTCACAACAATTCCATGTGATGAACCATTATTATCTCACTTTATATGAGTGAAAACAGAGAGAACAGAGAGTATAACATGCTCAGGGCTGGGGAGATAGCATAATGACTATGCAAGAGTCTCATGCCTGAAGTTCTGAAGCCCCAGGTTCAAAACCCAGCACCACCATAAACCAGAGCTGAGCAGTGCTCTGATATTTCTCTCTCATTAAAATAAAATAACATTAAAAAATAATAGTATGCTCAATGTCAAAGATCTAACGAGTAGGCGATGTGGAGTCAAGCCTGACAACTTTGACACAAAGGAAAATAACAGGTAGTTATGCTTTATCTCCAGAGCATATAACCACAAACTGTATAAAAAGGAAGTAGAAGCAATTATTCTCATGCTATAAATGAGAATATAAGTTACTTAAAATTTACTTATTACAACTCTGCTTACAAAAAAGAAAGAAAAGGAATCAGACTGTGGATATTTGCCAAGTAAAGGGAGGAGACAATCAGGACAATTAGAAATGGTCCAAGGTGGAGTCGGACAGTAGCACAGCGGGTTAATTGCACGTGGTGCAAAGCGCAAGGACCAGTGTAACGATCCAGGTTTGAGCCCCAGGCTCCCCACCTGCAGGGGAGTCACTTCACAGGTGGTGAAGCAGGTCTGCAGGTGTCTATCTTTCTCTCCCCCCTCTGTCTTCACCTCCTCTCTCCATTTCTCTCTGTCCTATCTAACAACATCAACAACAACAATGAAAAACAAGGGCAACAAAAAGGGAAAATAAATAAATATAAAAAATTAAATAAATAAATAAATAAATAATAAAAAAGAAATGGTCCAAGGGGTAAAGGTGAAGGTAGTACCAGAATAAAGACAATGGACCCTACAGTCCCCAATAGATCACAAAATTCTAAAAGATCATCCTCTTGACTATTTACTTATTTTGTAAATCAGTGTTCATGACTTCCATAGAGCACTCTCTAGGGAGTACATTTCCAATGAAGAATGACTGTCAATATTAAAGTGAAATTTTATATCCAACTATGAACCAACATGTTTTTATATACAAGAGGACATATGAAATAATATGAAAGAAATACCCGAAGCTTTTTTAAAGGATTTCTGAAATTGTAGAGATATTTTATCTCAACTAGAGACACTGATATAAAGTGGAAAATGTATTCTCAGGAATTTTAACAAATCAGCTTGAAAATATGTGTTGCAATTTCTAAGATAATCTATTTTTATCACTGAATTTGACAGAAAAAAAGACTTAGTTTTTCTTAAGCTATGAAGCTATATGTCAGAATAGTTTAAATTAATCAACCCTAGAGGCCGGAAGGTAGTGCACTAGGTTACGAGCACATGGCACAAAGTGCAAGGACCGGCTCAAGCATCTGGGTTCAAGCTCCTGGGTCCCCACCTGCAGGGGGTTGCTTCACAAGCGGTGAAGCGGGTCTGCAGGTGTCTATCTTTCTCTCCCCATTTGTCTTCCCCTCCTCCCTCAATTTCTCTCTGTCCTGTCCAACAACAGCAGCAGCAGCAATGGCAACAATAACAACAACAAGGGCAATAAAAATGGGAGAGGGGAAATGGCCTCTAGGAGCAGTGGATTCCTAGTGCAGGCACCGAGCCACAGTAATAACTCTGAAGGCAAAAAAAAAAGAAAAAGAAAAAGTAAAAAAAAAAAAAAAAAAAAACCCAACCCCTCCTAACACTTTCAAGAGATATATGATTGTTCCTTGTGATGTTATCTTCTATCTGGTCTTATCTTTGAAAATACTTTTAATTTTAATTAATTAATTTTTCCATTTATTGGATAGACACACTGAGAAGGAAGGAGGTAGAGAGGGGAAGAGAAAAAGAGACATGTGTAGCACTGCTTTACCATTTGAAAAGCTTCCTTACCCCATCCTTCAGTGGAGACTAGGGGTTTGAACCCAGGTTCTTGAACAGTGGAGCATGTGTGCTCAACTGGATGCACCACCACCAAGCCCCCAGACCAGGTTTTTTGTTTGTTTGGTTTTGCCTCCAGGGATATCGCTGGAACTCAGTGCCAGTACTATGAATCCATTGCTTCTGATGGTCTTTTTTTTTTTTTTTTTTCATTTTTATTGGACAGGACAGAGGAATTGAAAGAGGAGGGAGAAAGAGAGAAATAGAGACATCTGCAGACCTGCTTTGCCACTTGTGAACTGTTGTCCCCTTGAACGCATATCCTTGCCATGGGTACCTATGCCTATTACTATGTGCACTTAGCTTAACCAGGTGCACCACCACATTCCCCCAGTTTTATTTTTTAACTCCATTCATTAGTATTGTGAAAACAGTAAAAAGTAACTAATGAAGAGCTTAATTTTCTGAAACTTTTATCGATGAATCTAGCCTAATCAAGCTACTCTCTGCCCTGATCCCGCTTCCTACTTCTATCTCAACTCTGACACCATCTTCCCAGACAATACTTTTTTAGCTCACCTGCATGCTAGCTATCAGACTCAGGCAAAAACTACTAAAGTCATGGGCCCCTTGGAATATAACTAAACCAGACTTCCTAGGTTCTTCCCATATGAAGACCCTTATTCCCATCTGCTCTACTACTTTTTTTTCTTTGCCTAGACTACCAATCCACTACTCCTGGAACCCATTTTTTCCATTGTTGCTGTTGTTGTATAGGACAGAGAGAAACTAAGAAAGGAGGGGAAGACAGAGAGGGGGAGAGAAAAAGACACCTGCAGACCTGCTTCACCGCTTGTGAGGAACCCCCCCCCCCCCTGCAGATGGGGAGCCAGGAACTCAAACTGGAATCCTTGTACTTCACACTATATGCATTGGGATGCATTGGATCGACCTTCTCGTGGTGCATCCCGTGAGTACCCATTCATTGGGGAAACTGAGGATCCTTCCTAGCCGACTGAATCCACATGGATCCCAGTCACTTTCAAAGCCAGCAACAAGCAGCTCCAACCTGACGCTGTTGACTGGCTATGGAAGAAGGGCAAACGCTAGAAGAAGAAGAAGAACACTATATGCACTTAACCCAACTTGCTAACTTCCACCCCACCCCCTGCCTGCTCTATTCTTACCTTTGGGTTCCTGATTATTAAACAATTTCTTCTGCTTTATATCTTAATGCTTTTCAGCCACTAAGTTGCAGACACTACCATGACGCCATCCTGACTTCCCTGGGCAGATGACCTCACCAATGTGTCTTGGAACCTTAACTCCCCAGAGGAAAGAAACAGGCTGGGGGCATGGATCCACGTGCCAATGACCATGCTCAGCAGAGATGCAATTTCAGAAGCCAGACTACCTCTGCAACCTATAAAGAATTTTGATCCAGGAGGGTCAGGTGTTGGTGTACCTGGTTAAGTGCACATAGTACTAGGCTCAAGAATCAGGGCTCTAGGCCCCCTCCCACACACCTGCAGGGGGGAACTTCACAAGTGGTGTAGCAGGTCTGCAGGTATCTTTCTCTCTCCCTCTTTACCCACCCCCTCAATTCCCTATCTAATAAAGTGAAAAAAGGTGGCCACTAAGAGCAGTGGATTCATAGTGCCAGCACTGAGCCCCAGAGGCTAAATAAATAAATAATAAATAAAATTTTAAAAGAACAGGAAGGGGAAACACTAAGTAAAGTTTGGACTGGCTTGGTAAATTGCACCAAAGCTGGGGATGATACCCATGTGCCATTAACTGCTCTGTAAGCAATTAACTTTTCAGTAAAAAATAAAATGTCTATTTTAATCTCCACTATTACACTGTACTACAAATTAACTGAGTTCAGAGGCTAAATAATTTCACTGAATGCCAAGACCTACACATAGATCATAAGATGTAGTAAGATTTCAAGTACTTATCCTACGCAAATACACTAATTGAAAAAGTATGGCCAAAATCTTTTTTTTTTTACTTAACCTAAATAAGACATTAGTAAGTCACTCCCATTCCTACTATATGAGGAACAGCTTCCTTTTCCTGCTTCTTCCTCTTAACCTCTCTCATTTCCAACCTTATTTTCCCCAAATGAAGTAGAAAAAAATCTTTATCTCCTCTCACCTCTCTACTATGTACCTTATCAGCCCTGCCAGATCCCAATCACTCTCTGGCTATGAGGAAATACCGTTTAGACTTAACAATGGAACACTTAGTTATCTTGATTTAAATTTTCTTTAAGAGTATCAAGAACACTAACACTGAAGACCAAAAGCCATGTCATCCCTTGCTTTTGCCATTTCTATTCCTCACTCTGGGTCCTTGAACCCTGTCACTGAATGCTGTGGGTCCCCTCCCCCCCAATTGGTATTGATTAAGCTGAAGGTGCCAGTGCAGTGGCTTAGTGGCAAACTTCCTGTTGTGTAAATTTACCTGTACAGATCACTTGACAGAAAAGAACAAAGCATTCTATTATTTTATGCTTTCGTATGTGGGAGAGGGGAAATGCTGTTAAGTAATGTGAGGCTGACTGAGCACTTCCTCATAAATTTCAAGTGTGCCTACAAATAAAACATCAGCATGTGACATGATGAATTTAGTCGTCTTTTTTTTTTTAAATGATTTAGCCATAGGAATAACACTTAACAGTACTCATCAGTATATCTGAAGTCTGGTTAACTAGGTAGAGTAAGATAGATTGCCATGTTCTCCACCAAGCTAAGCTAATCCACTGCAGGGTGTGACAAGAGCACTTCTAGGAAACAAGAGCTTGAAGAGATATGAGGTCCAGTATTTATAGAATTTGTTCTTAATCTCAACTGTCACTCTGTCATTTCAAGGGAGGTCAGTATTGCCAAGAGCCACATGACTATTCCTTACCATGAAGGAATGAACATGAAACAGAGTGGCTTGATCTGGTGATGGCTAGATTTGCCAAGACAGAACACATCAAAGGCTCCAATTAATCAAGGCCCAAATGTTAAGGATTAAAAAAAAAAGAAAATGACTAACTATTTAACCTACTAAAATGTAAATGGGCAATGGATCTACAGTATGAATCACTCCTACCCAGAACAAAGCCTAAACCTATTTGATGGTCCCTGCAAATCTTACAAAGACTCGGTGATAATACTATTCACTTAGAAAACAAAGGCAGTCCTAATGTTTCTGTCTGTAAACTTGTCCATAAGGCTACATCCTACCATCACAAGGCCACTTTCCTCTCTGTCCTCAAAAAAGAAATAAAGAAAGAAAGAAATATAGAAAGAAAGAAAGAAAGAAAGAAAGAAAGAAAGAAAGAAAGAAAGAAAGAAAGAAGAGAAAGAAGGAAGGGACAGAGAGAGAGAAAAAAGAAAAGAAAAGGAAGAAAGAAAGAAAGAAAGAAAGAAAGAAAGAAAGAAAGAAAGACAATTATTTCTGCAGAGAAAGGATGATGATTTGGATATGTATTTTCCCCCTGGTACTATGAGAAATAATAAAAGCTTACTAAGCATACTCCCAATTCCAGAGTTTTTATTGTGCAGGGAGGTATAGTGATACAGGAGGGTGACAGGAAAGCCTGACTTGTAAACCTGGCTCTGGCTTCTCTCTGTGAAGTTAGGCAAATCTGTATCTCTGTCTATTCAACAGTAAAATATGAACAAGGTTAAGATGTTTATATGTAAAAGCACACAAGCATCCCTGAAGATCTTTATGTCTATTCATAGGCTTCTTTATTTTCACTGAAAACTATACATTAAATAGCAACAGGAATACATTTTCTTTCTTTCCTTCTCTCTCTCTCTCTCTTTCTTTTAAGCCAGAACACTGCTTAGCTCTGGATTATGGTAGTGTGGGGGACTGAACCTGGGATTTCAAAGCTTTGCACATAAAAACATTTTGCATAACCATTAGGCTATCTTTCCCAACCGGAAATACATTTTATTTTAAAATATTTATTATTAAATCTTGAAGGAGACAGAGAGAGGGAAGAGTACTACTCCTGGCAGCACAGGAAATGAGAGCCCTGAGCTCTATCAGCTGAACCTCCCCCAGGTGAGACATTTTCTTTAAATGCTAGTCTAAAAATAAAGTTCTCTGAAGAAGCAGTTGCAATCAATCACACACCATACAAGAGAAATATAAGCAAAGAATGTTACTGATTACATACACATCAACTATGAAAATTTTTTTTTTAGCATTAAGACCCACTACGATTTTGCCCACACCAATTTCTCAAGTATTTAACACTTCACTGTATAAACCTTCAGCACTCCTTTCCTTTCTGAGGGTATGTATATACAGGTCTTTGCTCGTATTCTCAACTACCTCATTTTTAATTTTTTTATTAGTGATTTAATACTACATTATACAGGGGTATAATTCCTTATCATTCCCACCACCCACAGTTCTGAATCCCCAATCCCTCTATTGTAAGCTACAACAGTTCTCCTAAGGTTATAGATATGGGTTAACTATTATTTCTACTACTATCTGTCTATGTTTGTATATAATTGCCATTTTTTTAAATTTATTTCTTTATTGGAGAATTAATGTTTTACATTCAACAGTAAATACAATAGTTGGTACATGCATAACATTCCCCAGTTTCCCATTTAAAATTGCCATTTTTAAAGGTCCCATCTTCCTTTCCAAGCTACATATAACATTACTCCATTCAAATGTCCCTCTCTTTTACCTCTCCTCTCTCCCGGTCCTGGTGGAGTTGGAGTTCAGAGCCCTCTTATTCTCTTCCTATCACTTCTCTCCCACTGGGAGTATGAATCAAAATTGTTTTTGAGGTGCAGAAGGTGGGAGTTCTGGCTTCTGTGATTGCTTCTCCGATGGACGTGGATATTGGCAGGTGGATCCATACCCCCAGCCTGCCTCAACTACCTCTTTAGACTTCCTATCAAGAATTTGCTCAAATCCTCACTCATGATTCCTTTTTAGAGTCCTCCCTGGCTAGTCACACATTAACAACCTTATTCACTTGGCAATTAGTTATCATGACTAAAAAACTCTTCAATGTGAGAATGAGGAATCATTCTTAGTCCCCCCATATCTGTCACACACTTCCAGGTATGGCAAACTCTTATACAGTCTTTTGCAAAATAATGTTTTGGCTAAAGTTGTACTCAGAAACCATGGAATTTTGGTAACATAAGTGGAGATTATAAATTTCCTCTAAGACTTACATAAATGATGCCCATCCAAAATAAAATAAAATTGTGATGTTCCAGCTAACTACAGAACTGAACTGCAACTTTAAAAAAAAAAAAAAAAAAAAAAAAAACACGAGACTCGATCTAACAGTCCACAGCCACAATTACACTTTCAGTGTTAATTGGGTAGGAATGTCAATGAAGACACTGTACCAGGGGTGATTTTAACTGACCAAAAAAACAGGACTTTTGGTAAAAATAAGCTTATTTATACCAAGGCTCAGAAATGACTCAGAGGAAAAAGTATTATCCTCTGACTCACCAAGACCACTTCCTGTAATACCCAGTTTTTCTTGGAAGGAAATCTATATACAAGTGACATTTCTTTCAAATACTGATTAGACAAAATTGAAGTCTAACACAAAGTACATTAAAGACATGCAATTTTCAAAGCCAACTAGATTTCCAGGTAGAGTACAATCCATATATATAAAATCTGGTTCAGAAAGAGAGGACTTTAAATACTGTCAAAAACATATAAAATACAGTGTATAATAATAAACTATTATATGCCACATATGTGCTTTATACCATAATTTTTTTCAAGATTTTATTTATTCATGAGAAAGACAGGAGAGAGAAAGAAGCAGACATCACTCTGGCACATGTGCTGCCAGGGACTGAACTCAGGACCTCTCGCTTGAGAGTCTAATGCTTTATCCACTGCACCACCTCCTGGACCACATATACCATAATTATTAATGATGAAAAGGCAACTTTTATGATTTTAACCCATAAAATTAGTGACCTTGGCTTCAGAATAGTCACTTTTTTCTCCCATGGGAATCCCTTTATCTGTATCAACTATATAGCCAAGATTTAATAGTAATTTATAATAACAATAAATAATACTATATATGCTATATGTTGCATGTGCCAAATTTATTATAAATTTCTGGCATACATTCATCCAACTTATAAGCAAGAGTTTGTAAAAGGTAGGTACTATTATTATGTTTATTTGCAAGGAAACTAAAGCAGAAAGCAATCAAGTACCTTGTCAAAAATCAAAGCACATGACAAATTCTCAATCCCAGATTGATAGATTGATAGATTATTTCATTGATAAATGAAATAATCTGATTTTCCCTTTCTATGCTATGACTGTGTGCTTGATTCCTTTCCTTTTCTATTGAAATGCTCATATATGCACTTACACATATAATACATACACATGTGCAAACATATTATGTGTACATAATCTATGCTAAAATTTACATGTACAGTTCTCCTCTATTAGTTTATAAAACTTATTATGACTATGGCAACAATGGGTTTTGAGTACAAATAATACCAAGTCTTTAATCTAGAACAATTACTTAGCTAAGCTTTGAAACAGTCCAGATACATCTAGGACAGTCTCACTTGTTATTTAGTTTTGAAATGTTAGAAAAATCTCACAAACTATAAAACACCAAAATGATACTATCCTGGACAAAGTCCTCAGGGAAGGAAAATCCACATAACATTTCCCTCTTAAAAATAAGAAGCAATTAAACTGAATCTTGCTGTTTGTTTCCTCTTGAGTAATCTAGACTGGAAGAAATTCAAACATCTGACTCTCACACTATTTTGCTTTCAAATAAAAAAGACTATCCTGTGATATGCTTATTCAGCTAATAAATGCTCAAGCCTATCTACAGTTGATATTGATACAGTTGATAGTTTAAATATTAAATGATTGCCTATTTCTAGTCTAAATATTTAGAAGAAGAAACTCCTGGTTAGACAATGAGGCAGAATGAACACGGGATTAATTCACACTACTTTGACCTTAAGATTATTTAAGAACAGTTCAAGAAGAACAAATTTATCCCCAAAGGAAAAAGCCCTCACACCAACAGGCTAATGAAAGACATCACTTCTGTTGCTAACACACTGGAAGGTAAAGATTCAGAGATACTCTTGAAGGCCCATAGTTATTTGAGGGCCTCCAGAGTCATCCTTATTCCCTAAAAGTATATACTTACTCAGGAGACATGATGACACAAATTCTATCACTAGACATGAACTCATTCTTTTACATTGAACATTTTCACCTCTAGGAATAAAAGATACATCTGGGAGTCATACTATATGATGCCATTAACACCTAAGTCTGAATTATTAACTGTCATTAGGGGCAACATTTAGAGTCCATAATGAGATTTAGGATTAGTACTTTAATCCTTCTGGAAATAGTGAATCAGTCAAGGGAATAATTATCATTTTACTGACTCAATAAAATGACTATGGGAGCACTCATCAAGACAACGTTAACTAATTTTCAGATGATTTTATCTGTTTCATTCTTTTTTAATTTTTTTTAACAGAGCACTGCTCAGCTCTGATATATGGTGGTGCAGGGGATTGAACCTGAGACTTTGGAGCCTCTGGCTCGACAGTCTCTGCATAACCATTATGTTATCTACCCCTGCTAAATCTGTTTCATTCTGATGGGAATCTTCCCAGTTGTATTCTGTTCTTGATATTATTTTAGGAAGACTGGCCCTCACTGTCATTTCCATGAAATCAAACTTTTGAGTTCTCCAAATACAGATAATTGTGAAGGTGGGTGGTATATTAAATGTCATCTATGCACACTTAAGACAATTAAAACAATAACGTTTATTTTCACATTTTAACATCACTACAAGAAAAATAACTGAAGGGAGTTGCGTGGTAGCGCAGTGGGTTAAGCGCATGTGGTGTGAAGCACAAGGACTGGCCTAAGGATCCTGGTTCAAGCCCACAGCTCCCCATCTGCAGGGGAGTCACTTCACAGGTGGTGAAGCAGGTCTTCAGGTGTCTATCTTTCTCTCCCCCTCTGTCTTCCCTTCCTCTCTCCATTTCTCTCTGTCCTGTCTAAAAATGGCGACATCAATAACAATAATAACTACAACAACAATAAAAAACAAGGGCAACAAAAGGGAAAATAAATAAATATTAAAAATTTAAGAAAAATAGCTGGAAAAAAAATTCTTTACTCAACTTTGCAAGTCCATCAGGTGCAACTGTCAACACCATAAGGTGAAAAGTAAACATAGGTAGTTGCCTCTCTAGGATTTAATATGGGCTACACTTGATTATCACACTCTCCAATATTTTCCCTTTTGTTGCCCTTGTTTTTTTTATTGTTTTGTTTTATTGTCTCACTGATCCTTAACTGGATCATTGGTCAAATACAGTACAGCTGTATGCTTCACCCTGACCAGCTAGTCTCAGGACATAAAAAGATAAAATTAAAAATGCATATATATATATATATATATAAAGTACTTTATAAATATACTGAAAAAGATGAAATGCATCAATATTCTCAGGGCACTGAATATATAATTATATTTGATTACTATGATGCCCAATTAAATGGTTTTCAAAGGTGAAAGTATCAACAGAAGATACGAACTTAGAATAAGATTTTATAATTACTTCATTCATTATTATGTCCTCTACCAAACAGCAATAGAATTTACAAAATTATATGAGCAAAAGATAAAAATCATTTAAAGGATAAGAAACATGCTTCTAATTCAAAGAAATTAATCATTATTGTAATGACTTATGGAAAATAAATTAATAGTGGTTATAAAACCCTATGTACCTATAACTGAATCAAGTTTACATTGGCAATATCTAATTTAGTAGTTTTAGTACTTAAGAAAAATGTATTGAAAATAAAGTAACTTTTAAAAAATATTTATTTATTCCCTTTTGTTGTCCTTGTTTTATTGTTGTAGTAGTTATTATTGTTGTTGTTGATGTCATTGTTGTTGGCTAGGACAGAAAGAAATGGAGAGAGGAGGGGAAGACAGAAGGTGAGAGAAAGATGGACACCTGCAGACCTGCTTCACTGCCTATGAAGCAATTCCCCTGCAGGTGGGGAGCCAGGAGCTCGAACCAGGATCCTTACGACACTGGTCCTTGCGCTTGGCGCCATATGTGCTTAACCTGCTGTGCTGTCGCCTGATTCCCTGAAAATAAAGTAACTGTTTTGTACCTACCAGCACCCACCCACCCACACACACACACCATACTTCCTTTGAACTCTTCTTACTAGAGGGTAGTAAGGGGGAGGTATTATCGATTTTTGGTATTTTTTTTTCCTCCAGGGTTATTGCTGGGCTCGATGCCTGCACCATGAATCCACCGCTCCTGGAGGCCATTTTCCCCCCTTTTTGTTGCCCTAGTTGTTGCAGCCTCGTTGTGGTTATTATTGCCATTGTTGAGTTGCTTTGTTGTTGGATAGGACAGAGAGAAATGGAGAGAGGAGGGGAAGACAGAGAGAGAGGGGGAGAGAAAGATAGACACCTGCAGACCTGCTTCACCGCTCGTGAAGCGACTCCCCTGCAGGTGGGGAGCCGGGGCCTCGAACCAGGATCCTTACGCTGGTCCCTTCGCTTTGCACCACGTGCGCTTAACCCACTGCGCCACCGCCCGACCCCCCGATTTTTGTTTTTTAATGACAACCCTTGGCAAGCACTTTATTCACCTGCATGGTACGTATTTAGTCACTTCTGTGTCTGCTTGACTCCTCCTCTCTCAGTAGCCTTTTTTTTCCAACCTTCTTGAGATAGAGAATGAGAAACAGAGAGATAGAATGAAACAGACAGAATGGAAGAGAAAGCAGCACTGCTCCACCATCATAAAGTTTCCGTACAGGTACAGAGAGAAGTGTGTGCTCTACTGGGTGGGGCATATTCAGGTCCCTATACTATTCTGTTTATTTAGAAAGTCCTCACGATTCACATTAAATCCTCAAAAGTCTGCTACTATCCAACTAAAGTGGACTAAAACTTAAGCTTAACTCAAAACATAAACAAGTATCATTATTAAAATAATGACTTTATATGTGTGTGTTTCTACCACCTTGTTTATCAACTGATGTTCCAGAATAACCCAGAGAGTGTGTGTTTGTGTGTATGTTTTTTACCTTATATTGTCGTTTTTTGTTTGTTTGTTTACTAAACTTCCAAACTAAATGTGTCCTTTCTCTTTCCTTTTTTCCCAAATTAACCTTCATTTTATGGCAAATATCTTGTAAAATACTCCTCTGATAATACTCCAACTTACTTTCACAGACTTAGGAAATATATAAGTCACCTCTCTTCACCTTCTGCTTTATAAATTCTTTAGTGTACTCAAAACTCCAGACACAGGAAGTACTGGAGTATTTAACTTCTGAATCAAACCTTGATGCCTGCTGATCATGTGCTACTGACTTGGTCACTACCAGGTGATCACCCAAAGAGTCTGAGATTACACCTCCTTGTATAGGACACCCTCCCATGGGCTACTTGTTTTATTTTTGTTTTTTAGAAAAGTTGCTACAAGAAAGAAAAGAAAATGACAGAGAGGGAGAGGGGAGAAAAGACAAGACAAGCTACATTCACTCAGACTCATTTCCAATGTTGTAATAATGCAAATTCTCTTCTTCCTCCTCAGGGACAGATCCCACTGGAACCCTCCACATACTGCCTTCCTGCCTTGTTCGTACTGACTGTCTCCAGGTCCAACTCTATTAGTATACATTGACAGAAGCTACAAAAGTTTGGGGAAATTGCTCAGCAAGTGGCCCAGAGTAACCTGGTTTAGCAAGAGTCTGTGCTGCTTAATATGACTAGGCAGGCTTCATAGAGGAGGAGACTAGCCTTGGTTCTGGCAGTCCCAGTACTCGCAATTATAGCATGAAGTTCCCAACAAAATGGCCTTTCATTTTCTGTCCATTCAGTGCGTTTTGCTGCGGGCTTACTGTGTGCCAGCAGGTACTAAACGCAGGAGACTGGATATTACAATGGATGCACAAAACGGACGTAACTGCCGTCCTCCGGACTGTGAGCAAAGACAACATCCTCCTTAGCTTTCTCTCCAATGTGTCAAGTTCTTTCTATTCTCTTCAGTTTGACTTTGCCTAACTCCTATATCTTAGCATCAGTGGACCCTACTCTTGGGAAGTGTTTTTGGATTCTGTTTGTTTCTTGTGCCACCCAAGCTATATAAAATCCCTCATATGTTTTCACAACATCTTGAGATCTTTATAAAGTCTTACAATTGGATATTTGGGACAAACTTTGCTAATACTTGCTCTTAAAAATAAACTACTAGGGGTCAGGTGGTAGCCCAGCGGGTTAAGTGCACATGGCGTGAAGTGCGAGACTGGCATAAGGATTCCGGTTTGAGTCCTCAGCTCCCTACCTGCAGGGGGGTTCGCTTTACAGGCAGTGAAGCAGGTCTGCAGGTGTCTTTTTCTCTCCTTCTCTGTCTTCCCCTGCTCTCTCCATTTCTCTCTGTCCTATCCAAAAACAACGATATCAATAGCAGCAATAATAACAACAACAATGATAAAAGAACAAAGGCAACAAAAAAGGGGGGAAAATAGCCTCCAGGAGCAGCTGATTTGTAGTGTAGGCACAGAGCCCCAGCAATAACCCTAGAGGCAAAAAGATGAAAAATAAATAAAAATAAACTACTGAGGGGCCTGGCCCAGTGGTGGCACAACTGGTTAAGCGCACGTTACAACGTGCAAGGACCTAGATTCAATCTCTCCGTGGTCCCCAACTGCAGGGGGAAAGCTTTGTGAGTGGTAAAGCAGTGATGCAGGTATCTTCTTTGTCTTTCTCCCTCTCTGCCACCCTTCCCCTCTTAATTTCTCTCTGTCTATATCCAATAAGTAAGTATAAACAAAAATAATTAAAAAAATAAACTACTGAGCAGAACTTGGTGGTGGGGGTGGTGTGGAATACCTCTATTCATTAAGAAAAAATATATTTTAAAGGAGTCACTAAAAATTAAAATTAAATAAACTACTGGATCAGGGAGGTAGGCTCTTCTTGAATGCCTGAGGCCCCCAAGGTTCCAGGTTCAGTCCCTGGCACCATCTAATACTGGAGCTGAGCAATGCTCTGATTCTTTCTGCTTTTCTTCCAGTGGTTTTGCTGCCAGGCCCAAAGTTTTCATTTAGATAAAGAGATAGAAGGAAATCTAAGGAGAGCTACGATAACATCAGATATTACAGTGGCACCAATAGGAAGAATAACTTCTTGCGGTGATTCCTCCTAAGATCTTTATATGTAAATGTTATTATAACGACAATTCTCTAGCCAATCATACATTTAAGTGTACAACCTCGGAGCTGTGCTTGTAGGTTAGATATCAGTGTTACTACAATGCCTACATTTGTTAATTATATACATATTTTTTTAACTTTTTAAAATCTTTTTAAAAATTATTTCTTTATTTATTCCCTTTTGGTGCCCTTGTTGTTTTCTTGTTGTAGTTATTATTGTTATTGATGTCACTGTTGTTGAATAGGACAGAGAGCACTGGAGAGAGGAGGGGAAGACAGAGGGGGAAAGATAGACACCTGCAGACCTGCTTCACCGTTTGTGAATAGACTCCCCTGCAGGTGGGGAGCCGGGGGCTCGAACTGGGATCCTTATGCCAGTCCTTGTGCTTTGCACCACCTGTGCTTATCCCGCTGCACTACCACCCAACTCCCAATTATATATACATATTTTAAAGCTAGAATTCTAAATAGTCTACACATTCACTTCATTTATTAGTTAAAGATAGAAATTCAGAGGGAAGGGAGAGAGAGAGAGAGAGAGAGAGAGAGAGAGAGAGAGACCTGTACCACTGCTTCACCCTTCATGAAGCCTCTCCCCTATAGGTGGGGGCTAGGGGCTTGGACCCAGGTCCTTGCACATGGTAGCATGAGAATTAGACCTGAAATATCACCACCTGACCCCACAGACACATTTTTACAACCAAATTCTATCACCTTCTTTTTTGATAAAGATGGGAGAAAAAAGGGAGGGGGGCCCATTACTTACTAGATTAAAAAAGCAATAGATTTACATGGCCCCTATGATTCTCCTTTCCTCATTTGTAAAGCATCTTGGGGTATCTTTCAAAGTAAGAGAAATAAATATAAAGTACGCAAAGTCCCTAGAAAAATATATTTCCCATGTATATAAATTTGTTCACACATGTGAGAAGGTTGGGAGAGAAGAGAGGTACATGTTTGAAAATGTAGCATCCATGAAAACATAATACTAGCTTCTACTAGTTAATCTAATCTGGAGGCAAACGTGTCTAGCCTTTTTAGCTCGAGGTTCTATACTTTGAGACAGGGGTAATACACTGCCTCTTGGAGTGTTCCTCTTAGAATAGAATATCCAGTACCAGTCACCATTTAAAGAAAGGAGAGGACAAAAATAAAGTCTCTATCAGTTGAAAGGCTTTTCCTTTAAGCCCAGAGTCTTTTTTTAATGTTTTATTTATTTATTTATTCCCTTTTGTTGTCCTTGTTGTTTTGTTGTTGTAGTTATCAGTGTTGTTGTTATTCGTCGTTGTTGAATAGGACAGAGAGAAATGGAGAGAGGAGGGGAAGACAGAGAGGTGGAAAGAAAGACAGACAGCTGCAGACCTGCTTCACCACCTGTGAAGCAATTCCCCCAAAGGTGGGTAGCCGGGGGCTCGAACTGGGATCTTGCACAGGTCCTTGAGGTTTGCACCACCTGTGCTTAACCCGCTGTGCTACCACCCAACTCCCCAGCCCAAAGTCTTTACCTAGAAAGAGCTGGTCATTCCTTGACAGTAAGTACAAATCACTAAAATTGACTAAATATTTCTTTTTAAAAATATGTATTTATTTACTTATTGGATATAGACAGAAACTAAGATGGAAGGAGGATGTGTGTGCAGGTGGGGATGGAAGGTGGGGAGGGGCGGAGACAGAGAGACACCAACCTAAAACACTTGTGAAGCCTCGCCACTGCAGATGGGGACCCGAGAATTGAACTCAGATCCTTGCAACATGATAGCATATATCCTCAACCAAATGTGCCACAACCCAGCCCTCTAAAATATTTCTTTCTTGATTGCATTTTTGTTTCTTTAGCTTCCCCTTCTGGGGACTGCTCTGATTCAGATAAATTTCAAATTCATTCCTCTGTCCATCAATGTCTGAGAAGTAAAATATCTGGCAGTCAATAACTGACTGGCCTGTCATTTCATTTAGTCAGTCACCAAATAGTAATGAAGAACACAAAGCAATACAGAAATTGCAAGATTAAACCCCACCCAACCCATCACAGAAAGAGGGACTGAACTCCATCGATCATTTAAAGCAGCCAATGTTGTATAAACAGTGCAAAATATTGTGTAACACATATAAAGATGACTACCACAAGAGGATGCATTATTGGGGGCTGGGTGGTGGTACACCTGGTTGATCACATATTACTATGAGCAGGGACCAAGATTTAAGCCTCTGGTCCCCACCTGCAGGGGGAAAGCTTCAAAAGTGGTAAAGAAGTGCTGCAGCTATCTCTCTCCCTCTCTCTCTCTCCCCTTCTGTTTCAATTTCTCTCTGTCTCTATGCAATAAATAAAATATTTTTTTAAATTAAGAAAGAGAGAATGGGTAACTTTCATTGTTGGAAAGGGGAACTAGAAGATTAATGAAAAATTCAGTGATTAGGAGACCCTAATGTTGGAATGAATTATATATATATGTAACAGAGAGACTTTCTAACTGTGGCACAAGTAAAGGACAAGTCCAAATAAACGTAATAATGAAGAGTATAGACAATAAATACAATACCTCACTTCACATACCTTAAGTTAAATACCAGAATCTGAATGTTGTGTAACGGAAGATGGGAAAAGTCAACAACAGCTTCTAACCAGCAACATCAGTTATGAAAGGGTAAAAGAAAGCCCAATTGGTTTTCACAAACCACGGCTTGGAATACTTTAATAGACTCCATTCACAGGGTCTGAAATGTCAGGCCAGAGCAGGAGGAAGGTTTTACCCAGCTACAATCCCAGGCTTTATATTCAAGATTGATATTCATGGCTCTACTTAATGGATACAAATTGTGCCATTTGCTCTAGTACATAAAATAGTGTGTGTGGGGGAACAAAAAAAGGAGGAATGGACTTTTTAACTTCATATATATATATATATATATATATATATATATATACATATATATATATGTGTGTATATATATGTATATATATATACTATTAATTTAATAATGATTGACAAGAACATAGGATAAGAGAGGTACAATTCCACAGATTTCCCACCACCAGAGCTCTGCTTCCCATGCCCTCCATTGGAAGCTTTCCTATTCTTTATTCCCTTGGGAATGTGGACCCAGAGTCATTATGGGGTGCAGAAGGTGGATGGTCTAGCTTCTGTAATTGCTGGGGAATGGATTTTTTTAATGAACAATGAAGACAAAGAATACAGTAAAACCTAGTAGTAATAATAAAAATCAAATGTTTAAATCTGACCATTTGGATTGTATAATTGGGAAAGTTAAATAATCTGGCTCTGAATTATATCTAAATATTGGGCACAATGTATATTATTTAGTGCTCAATAAATGAAGATAAGTGTTCCTAAGAGCAATATCTTCTTGGACAAAAGGTCGTAAGATAATTAAAAGAAGGTTAAAAAAATAAGTATCTGTGCCAAGTGGTGGTGGCTCTGGTCGAGTGCATGTTACAATGTGCAAGGATACAGGTTTGAGCCCTTGGTCCCCACCTGCAGGGGGAAAGCTTTGTAAGCATTCGTGAAGTAGGGCTGAGGGTGTCTCTCTGTCTAGCTCCTTATCACCCCCTTCCCTCTCAATTTCTGACTGTCTCCATGCAATAAATAAAGATAATACCAAAAAAATTTTAAAAGAAATAAGTATCAAGGGGCTAGTAGTGATGCACCTGGTTGAGTGCACATGTTATAATGAACTAGGTTCCAAGTTCAAGTCCCTGGCTCCCCACTTGGAGAGGGAAAGCTTTGCAAGTGGTGAAACAGGGCTGCAGATGTCTCTCGTTCCCTCTCCCTCTCAATTTCTAGCTGTCTCTATCCAATATATAAAGATAATTTTAAAAATTAAAAAGAAACATCACATTTCAGCTTAGGTTTTGCATTACAAAATACACAGAAACAGTATATCTGAAATTTAAGAATTTAAAAAATTGGAATAATCACAATTTTATCAAATTGAGTTGATATATTTTAAACTCAGATAGGAATTTTTTTCATATAGCTGAAAAGTTCATGCTGACTGCTTTCATGTCCACTTAAACTATATACACACAAAAAAAACCAGATAAAAGAATTCTAAATATCTAACTGGTTAACCAAATTAAAACTATAAGGTAAGTATTCAATGAAATCACCACTTCACTCCTGTGAGAATGTCATACATCAGAAAAGATAACAGCAACAAATGCTGGAGAGGTTGTGAGGTCAAAGGAACCCTCCTGCACTGCTGTTGGGAATGTAAATGGGTCCAACCCCTGTGGAGAGCAGTCTGGAGAACTCTCAGAAGGCTAGAAATGGGCCTACCACATGGCCTGCAATTCCTCTCCTGGTGATATATCCTAAGAAACCACCACATCCATCCAAAAGGATCTGTGTATACCTATGTTCGTATCGGCACAATTTCTAATAGTCAAAACCTGGAAGCAACAGGTAAGTAGCTGATTAAGTTGTGGGATATATACACAACGGAATAATACTCAACTATTAAAAATGATGAATTCACCTTTTTTACCTCATCTTCAATGGAGCTTGAACGAATCATGTTAAATGGGATCAGCCAGAAAGAGAAGGAAAAATATGGGATGATCTCAGACAGAAGTTGAAAAACAAGATCAAAAGGGAAAACACAAAAAAGAGCTTAGACTGGAGTTGGTGTATCGCACCAAAGTAAAAGACTGGGGGGAGGGGGTTCAGGTCCTGTAACATGATGGCAGAGGAGGACCTAGTGGGGGTTGAACTGTTATCTGGAAAAATGAGGCATGTTACACACATACAAACTATTGTATTTTACTGTTGACTGTTAATCATTAATCCCCCGATAAAGAAATTATTAAAAAATCCAATGAGATCATATTTGAAAATATAAGCTATACTGAGCTGATGTTGTCTCCTTAAAATTCCAAGACAACTAGTTCCTTAAGTAGACTTCATACCTACCTTGATGGATTAACATTACATGATTTTATTAAAAATGTAAAAACTAAGACAGCTCTACTCAATTTACTTCATAATTATTTACTTCAAAAATGAATCTACACATCTTACCCTCTCCATAGTCATTTCCTTCTTGTTAAGCAATTTTTTAATTTTTTATTATCTTTATTTATTGGATAGAGACAGCCAGAAATCAAGAGGGAAGGGGGGTTTATTATCTTTATTTATTGGATAGAGACAGCCAGAAATCAAGAGGGAAGGTGGGGATAGAGAGGAAGAGAGATAGAGAGACACCTGCAGCACTGCTTCACCACTCATGAAGCTTCCCCCTGCAGGTGGGGATCAGGGACCTGAACCTGGGTCCTCGCCCATTGTAAAATGTGCACTCAAGTAGGTGCACCACAACCTAGCCCCTACTGTTATGCAATTGACATTAACTACAGAAACTGTTTCTAAGCATTGCTGCTTAAAAACAGGAACCTTTCTGAAAACACTCCAGGTAAAGTAGGCAATAAGGATATTCTCCTTAAAACAAGAATAGGTGGGTCAAGTTTCACATACATATATGAGATTTACATCCATCATGATACTAATATTGCCTTGGAATCTGAACTGTAAAGCTGACTCAAAGCTTCACAGCACAAGTGAGAATAAACTAAACCATAAACATCTTAGAGATCCTCACCTATTTATGCTACTGATAAGCTATGCTGGATATTTGCAAGGGCAGTTAAATTCTCTAAATGGTTAATGTTCTCAGGCATGCAAAGAACATTAACAGATAATGCATCTGTTAAGGGAGAGCCATCATAAGCAGGAGATTATTTCAAAAAGCATCAATACAGTCATATCCATGGCACCTGGACACAAAAATTATATCTTGTAGCAGCACTGTAACAGCAATATTCACTATTGTTCTTATAGTGTGATAGAATATTAATAATTCTTGTTTTCTTTGAAAAGTATAAATCTCAGCCTTATCCTTCATTACTAGTAACATAGCAACAAAAATGGTATGCTGTATAAAGTTAAATATCAATAAGAACTATGGAGTAGAATTACGTATGTCACTAACTTCAATTCTTGTATAGAAAACATTATAAATGAGATTTTTTGTGAACTGCTCTTTAAAAATTTCCATTAATTTACTACTTTAATGTATACAAGTTCCAGTAATATACATGGCCTAAAAAAAAAAAAGAAAGAAAAACCTTAAATACACATATTTGCTACATCTTAGGTCCCAAGCAAAATGTTTGTACAGTAATTTGGCAGCATTAAATCTGTGCACTCCAAGCCAGTGACAGCTTAAGAAGGCTGAACTTGGTTAACAATGAGATGTTCATAGTAGAACTAATATTATACAAACAATCCAGAGAAGTTGGCATTTATAGGATAATCGTAGCATTTTGCACATCAGATTAATACAGAAATGATTTTAAGAAAACTCAATATATTTTATCTGTACTTTTCCAACTGTTAATAATCAATAGAGTTCTTCTTAGCTATAATTTAGAAGGAAAAATTAAACATCAAGCTACAAGAGGAAATTTTCCTTTTAATCTCCATACCATGATAGAGAAATCAGAAAGCAGAAGGCAGGAGCCTATGGGCCTAGGTGCCGGTTGCACTAAGTTCAGACTACTTGGAATACCTAGTGAGAATCCACAATACCGTTGTAGGGCTTGCTGGGACTAAAAGCACTAGAGCCTGTTTCAAGGCAATAAGTATCCTCCATAATTGTGCCCTTGAGAACCTTCCTCAGAAAAGAAAGTAAATACAACTTAAACTTACCTACCCACACAATCCAGGCAAAGCTCTTCTAAGGGATCCTCAGGCAATAATGAGAGGGCATTCCTCTCACTTCACTCTAGGTGCCAAGCGACCTTTGGCACATCAACAGAAAGGGCAGGACTGTTTCCGCATTATACTAGGCTGAACAAAGTTTCTCCTCTGGCTTCTCTAGGGCGTTAACTAAGACTTCCTCTTCTCCTTAAGTAAGTCAACACAGCCAATACCACATTTCTAAGTCTTCCTTCAGGGGGTAAAATAAAGCTTTGAGTGGTACAAATAATAATGAGAAACACTTATTAAGAACATAGTGTGGTCTAAACTAACATCATACAGGAAGACATCATTATTACCGCCCTATGTAAAGAGGGAGAAGCTCAGGAAAAGAGGTTAATAATTAACTTGTAAAACTGCAGGTAGAGTCATACATATGGTCAACTAAGCTCATGAAGGGAGTCAGTTGACAGAAAAGATGGGGATGGAAAGAACATAACAAAACTGAAAAATAAAATCCAAAGTATTACCAGTAATGAATACAATTGCAGAGTGCCAAATCAATTTCAGAACCAATGGACACAACAGTAAATAAGAAAACTCTCAATACTACTGCCAACTCAGTCTGCTAGAAATGATCTCTAGAGCCTCTTTAAACCATAGGTCTAATTGAAATTGGTGAGGAGATGCCCCCTCGAGAAGAAAAGCATTTTCTCGAGAACAGAGTTAGGCTGAATCTTTAGCTCCACTTTTTTTTTTTAACACAGAATACAACCTGCAGAGTGGTCTCAATATCCACACGTAGGGACAGAAGAGGTTTGTGCATAGCTATGAAGTGGTACTGAGGTTCCTTTTATAAGACCAGGACTTTCTTCAAAAGACTGAAAGCATGGTGCAAAACTGGTGAGAGGGAGGGAACTTGTCTCTGAAAATCTGGGTGAGAGGGCAATGGAAATTTTTTTATCAATCCCCTAAGCCTATTTTCCACGTTTTGAAATTTGAACCTTATTTGTATGAGAATCTCCAAACTAAGAAATTAAAATAAAACTGGGTTCCAGGCTACTGATATCCCAGGAGTATCTGGAAGAAAAACAAACATAAGAAAATACTTTCAAATAACACTCTACAAGCTAGGTCACAAGGGATTTCTACAATGAACAAGTAAAAAAACAACCCCCACTGAAGATGCTTTTATAATCTAGATATTATAAAATGTGTGAGAAAATTCCTTACATGCTGCCATTACCATGACAGATACACCAAACAAATAATGGGGGGGGGGGAGGCAGAGAAGAAGAATAGCTAATGACAGCTGATAAAGGAAAAGAACCTCTACAGAACAGGAAACAGAAAAAAAGCAAGTTTTACAAAAACCGAACAGAATCATATATAGAAAGACAAGTGCATTTCCATACACTGAGCACCTAGAGATTTTATCAGGTTTCTATAACTTAAAATGCCAACAGCACCACTAAGACAGGTTTTTAAAAATGCATTTAGAAAAACAGTAATCAATGTCAGAACTCAACTGTCTCACAGGCCCTATTTGACATCATCTTCTCTTCTACCTTTTTAGCTCCACTCTGCCCAGTAACTTCTCATTTGTGGATATTCTACCCAAGCCCCAGGCCATTCTGAAGAAAGAACTATAACACTCTTTCTAAAAAGAGGGAGTGGAAACTGATATGCTACCCAGACTCCTTTCAGGATTCTAGGATCAATCCCCCAGGTTGTTGTTGTAGTACTAGCAGACACAGCTGTGAGCTCTCTCCAAGATGGTTGTGACAGAAGATTTGCCACATAGAAGTTTGGGTTTCCTTCCCCAGGCATCCTACCTCCAGACAGTGGTTAACATGGATAATATGAATATTGTTCCCCTTGTAGAGAAAACTTGAGAGCTCTTCACAGGCTTGGAAGTCCTGTGAGACTTTCCGTGTACCCAAAGCTATTTTCTTCCCTTCTTCCACAGAGGCTGCTCCTAAGAGCACTTTTTAATAAACTTCCTGTATACTAATTTCCCTCTTAGAGTCTGTGTCCTTGGAAACCCAGAATGAGGCAGAGGAAGGGAAAGAAAAAAGGCAGGATATAGGGCATCACCATCAAGACAGTGAGCAGAAAAAGCCTTGAGCTGGGGGTCTGGATCCACCTGCCAATATCCATGTCAAGCAGAAAAGCAATTACAGAAGCCAGAACTCCCATCTTCTGCACTCAAAAAGAAATTTGTTCTATACCTCCCAGGGGGGTAAGTGACAGGGGAAGATGACCAGAGGGCTCTCTTAAACAGCGCTCTCTCTCTCTCTCTCTCTCTCTCTCTCTCTCTCTCTCTTTCCACTAGGACCTGAAGCATTTGTCAGAAATAAGGAAACTTGTTTTTATTCCTTCACTGAAAGGGAAGTAAACCTGTAAAACACCAGAGGAAGCAAGGCATTGTTTCTTTTATCTGAGAGAGAAGAGAGGAAAAAAAGGAAGGACACTCAGCAGTAATAGGTATGACTTGAAAAGGAAGTGAAGGTAGAACCATAGAAAAAAAAGTGTGTGTGTGGGGGGGGGTTAGTTATAAAGTTAGTTCATATCTGTGACCTTGGGAGAACTACTGTAGTTTACAATGGAGGGAATGGGGATACAGAACTCTGCTGGTGGGAATGGGGTGGCACTGTACTATTATAAGTTTGTAAATAAATATTGTATCACTAATAAAAATGCAAAAGATAAAATAATAAAGGCTTGGAACTACTGGGGAGGCCAGTAAAAAGTACTAACAAAACCTCTTTGGTAAAGAGACCAGTAGTGGAAGGGAAAAATCATTTTCAAAATGAATAATATAATCACAAAATTCCAACCCAACACTTCAATGAATCACTGGTCTTGAAAGCCACAAGAGATCAACTCCAAATTCTTTCCCTTACATTTCTTAGTACCATGGATCTACTAAATGACAAAAATTATTGCTGTGGAAGGACTAGCACTCAAGCCTTCAATCCTCACATGCAGGAGAGAAGCTTCACAAGTGGTGAAGCAGTGCCACTGGGGTCAGTCTCTCTCTTCCTCCCTTCTCTATCTCCCCTTTCCTCTCAATTTCTAAACTGTTGCTGTTCTGAAATAGCACTATTTATTTTTCTGACACAGTCACTTTCGTAGTAATATACTAGCAGGTACCTTTAACACCCTTCTGTTAAAGAAACAGAATTCTGATAAAACCTTTGGTGCTGAATCATCAGTAAAAATGTTAATGATAGCTTTATAAAAGGCCAATGTGGAACAGGCTGGCATATGACTAATTATTATTCAGGAAAAAAAACTAGACTGACTAAAATCATAATCATTCCTATGTACACTCAATCTAAGCAAGGTTCAAGGCTAACTGTTGACTCTCCAGTACTCAGAGGATAGGTATTTTCCAAAAGTATCCAGAAAGAAATACATGATGTGACTACACATACTCAAGGCAACTGAAGAATCCACATACACACCTCTGACATTTTGCCCAACACTCCACATCTTACACCTACAAATGCAGAGATGAAAAGAGTCTGTGAAAAAGCCTGTCAACTAAGACCCTAAGATCTAAAATGACATGAGTCACTCACATAAGTTGATAGGACTGCCAAGCAGCAATGTATCAACACGGTCACAACCCATTCATCAAGGAAATAAAGCAGAACTGCATTCTCAGTTCCTGTATAGTTCAACCTCAGTTCCTCATCTGTCTTTTATTCCTTCCTCTCAGAAGATCCACCATCTGTTCTATCTTTTCTAAACCAGCACTACTTCTCCTAATGCTAAAACAGTTAATAAGTGCAAGAAATCAGAGTAAGTGCAAGAAATCAATGTGGTAATAATATGAAAGGGACTTCTAGGAGAAATTCTAGACAGCAGACTATTAAATCTAAATTATATACATGCTAAAATAGTTCAATTCATACAGGTGGGATGACAAACCAAATGCTCTAATAGCTCACACGGAGAAGGAAAAGGAGCTTCCGTATGATTTACATTTGAGAAGTCTAACTGCTAATATTCTATAGGCAGGCAAAAGGTCAAGAATATATGACAAAATTAGAGAAAAACTAATTTGCTCATTTAAAACACATTAAAATGTGCCCAGGTGGTAGTGTACCCAGTCAAGCACACATTACTCAGAGCAAGAATCTGGGTTCAAGCCCCCAGGCCCAACCTACAGGAGGGAAGTTTCATAGAGTGATGAAGCAGAGCTGTAGTTGTCTGTCTGTCTCCCTTTCCCTCTCTATCCTCCTTCCCGCTTAATTTCTCGTCTTACAAAGAAGAAAGTTAGAAAATAAACAAGCAAATTTAATGTCAATGTCAGTTTGGAGCTACCAGTGGGTCACAGTAACTGGATTAAAGGGAGAAAACAAAATAAAGAGTATTAAGTAGGTACTTCTTTTTTTTTTTTTTTTTTTTAGAAGGAAGGACTATATATATATTTTTTTTATTTAAATTTTTAATTTAAGAAAGGATTAGTGAACAAAAGCATAAGGTAGGAGGGGTACAACTCCACACAATTCCCACCACCCAATCCCCATAACCCACCCTCTCCCATGATAGCCTTCCCATTCTCTATCCCTCTGGGAGCATGGACCCAGGGTCGTTGAGGGTTGCAGAAGGTAGAGGGTCTGGCTTCTGTAATTGCTTCCCCGCTGAACATGGGCGTTGACTGGTCGGTCCATACTCCCAGTCTGCCTCTCTCTTTCCCTAGTAAGGTGTGTCTCTGGGGAAGCTGAGCTCCAGGACACATTGGTGGGGTCTTCAATCCAGGGAAGCCTAGCCAGCATCCTGGTGGCATCTGGAACCTGGTTCTTTGGATGAATAACATTATCCATTCTTCCAACATTATCCATTCCTCCCAAAAGCTGTTTAGGGAAGTGAGGTCATAATTCATTCTATAAGTCTATAGGTGACTTGAATCATGAAGCTTGAAACTCATTAAAGTATCTAAATAAATAATTAAGAAACACCCATAAACTCATCTAAACTATGAACTTTAAATGGCATTTTCAACTTAGAATCTGCAAGACAGCTCATATAAATTATGATGTACTTGGCAATTTCAATAAAAAAGGATAATTTGGGAGAAAAATGGTTTTTAATTTTTTTATTATTTATTTCCCCTTTTGCTGCCTTTGTTGTTTTATTGTTGTTGTAGTGGTTATTATTGTTGTTGATGTCATCATCAATAATATCATCATGTTGTTAGATAGGACAGAGAGAAAATGGAGAGAGGAAGGGTAGAGAAGGGGAGAGAAAGAAGCGACTACCCTGCAGGTAGGGAACCAGTGCTCAAACTGGGATCCTTATGCTGGATCTTGTTCTTTGCACCACATGTGCTTAACCCTCTGAGCTACCACCTGACCCCCAAGAAAAAAAAAAAAAAAAGATGCTTTTTTAAAAAAAAAATATTGGATAAAAATAGCCAGATATCAAGAAGGGAGGAGGAGATAGAGAAGGAGAGACACAGAGAGACACCTATAGACCTGCTTTACCACTTCTGAAGGTTTCCCCCTGTAGGTGGGGACCAGGGGCTTGAACCTGGGTCCTTGCACACTGTAATATATGCACTTAACCAGGTGTACCACCACCTGGCCCCTGATTTTTATTTCCTATCCATTAACTATAGCAAGAAAATTGTTGTAAAGTGTGCAGAATCCAAACACTAGGAAACCAGAGATTTGTTTTCAAAGACTGAGTCTGCCCTGCTAATATTGTACAAATAACCTCTAAGTCTGTTTTATCTGTAAGATCAGTGAAACAAATTTATAAGATCATATTCAGATTTAATATTCTAAAATGTTTTTCAAATTTGAGTGTAAAAAGAAAATGTACTTAGATTTCTAGTTTAAAAAATAGTCACTGGAAGTTTTACTCTTTTCAACATAAAATGGTAATTTTTTAGGAAAAAAATTAAATTACCAAAGAAGAAGCCCAGTGATCAATGAGGAGAAATTACCAGTTGCTAGAATTCACCTCACACATTATCAATTCAATTTCTGCTGACAATTTCCCATTTTAATAATGGGATCTGCTGAAATACAATAGGTGCACAGTATTTCTGAGCGGTGAAAATGAAAGCTTCTGACATGAAGTACCCAGATTTCCCATCATTATTAAAATTTCACTTAGAAATTTTTTGTTTCACTTAACTCAGACTGTGTTAGCATCTTGTGTTAATGGCTGGTTGGTTGTTTATCAAAGAACTGACAAGATATTCCTTCCTTGTAAAACTGCCCTTTAAAAACAGATAAGGTGACACCCCAAAACCCACCTTTGCATAAGAAGTTCAGTTCCAACACTAACTGGACAACTGTCACATATTACTGTCCCAAGTATACCTGGATCCTCAAGTGCCATTTGGAAAGGAAACAGCATTTCATGTAAGAGTACCAATCCTTCCTAAAGGATTTTTCTGTCAACTTGGTGATACTGCCAGTAAGTCCTTGTATTAGATAAGTAATGAGATTTAGCCTCTCCTATCTATAACCATGCACTCTGGTAAGGAAGTGGGGAGGGCAGAGGGGAAGGGAACAAAAGCAGTGAATACTGATAAGGTTCCCTAGATATAGATATAGATGGATATATATATATATATATATATATATATATATATATATATATATACACACACAGATAGATAGATAGACAGACAGACAGATAGATATAGAGAGATATATATCTATAGGGTGAGAGAGAGCTAGAGAGTGGAGAGAGTGAGCAACATCTGCCCACCATTTGTAGTGTTTCCCCTGGTGCCATGGTATCAGGGCTGGAACTTCAGGCTCCACCTATGAAAAGATGCAGGTGTACTCTCCCCGCTGAGTTGCCTGCAGCACACTGAGGTTCAACAGTAGGGAAATATGAGGAGACACACCCAAGCTTCATCCCAAAGCATACACCTATTGAAACACTGGACTCATTACAGAGACTATAAGATGCCAAAACTAAGATAGCAGTCTAGAAATTTTAAGTCAGGAATAAATAGAATCAGCCAGCATAAAAGGCCTGTTGTTCAGAGTAGCATTTAGCAAAAGCTGTGTAAATCTCGGTTAAAATGACGTAACTTGGGAGTCGGGCTATAGCGCAGTGGGTTAAGCGCAGGTGGCGCAAAGCACAAGGACCGGCATAAGGATCCTGGTTCGAACCCCGGCTCCCCACCTGCAGGGGAGTCGCTTCACAGGCGGTGAAGCAGGTCTGCAGGTGTCTATCTTTCTCTCCTCCTCTCTGTCTTCCCCTCCTCTCTCCATTTCTCTCGGTCCTATCCAACAACAACAACAACAATAATAACTACAACAATAAAACAACAAGGGCAACAAAAGGGAATAAATAAATAAAATAAAATTTAAAAAAACGTAAAAAAATGACATAACTTATTGTCGTTCTTTGAAAATAAAACCTGCTATTAGATTTGCATATCAAGTGATCCTTGAAGCTTATATATAGCCAACATATAGAGATGCAAAGGGAGCACAAATCAGATAGATAAGCTGTGTCAGTAGTCTAAAGGAATGTTGTCATATAAATAAAAAAATTAAAATAAAAAAAAAACCTATCACAGCAACACTTCCACACAATAAGCTAAATGCCAGAGCAGTACACTGCTATTATTGCAAAGGACATAACCACACTGCCAGTGTTTCAACTTCTTTGAATTTCATGGTGCTACAGGTATGTCTAGGCAGCAGAATTTATTTATCACCTTTGGCTTAAAAGTATGAATACAAAGTTTGCCCTGATTGAGCAAAATGGTAATGGTCACTTTCATGTTTATCCTCAGCTGAAAATATGTGGACTGTTTAAACCAATGTCTCTATTTTTGGTACACAATGTCAAGTCCTTCCAATTACAATTTTTTAAAATTTTATTTATTTTCCCTTTTGTTGCCCTTTTTTGTTGTTGTTGTTGTAGTTATTGTTATTGATGTTGTCATTGATAGATAGGGCAGAGAGAAATGGAGAGAAGAGGGGAAGACAGAGGGGGAAAGAAAGACCTATGGACCTGCTTTACCACTTGTGAAGCGATCCCTCTGTAGGTGGGGAGTCGGGGACTCAAACCGGGATCCTTACCCTGGTCCTTGCACTTTGTGCCATGTGCATTTAACCCGCTGTGCTCGACTCCCGATTACAATTCTAATATAAGTGTCTGTATTGTAATCCTCATTGGGACTATGGAAAATACATTCAAGGAGCCTGTATTGGGGCCAGGTGGTGGTGCATCTGGTTGAGTGAACATGTTATCATGTGCAATGACCCAGGTTCCAACCCAAGGTCCCAAGCTACAGAAAGAAAGCTTCAGAAGTGGTGAAGCAATGCTGCAGGTATATCTCCCTCTGTTTCTCTCTCTCTCTCTCTCTCTCTCTCTCTCCGTCTTCCCTTCCCTCTCAATTTCTCTGTCAATTAAAATGAATTATATATAAAAATTTTAAAAAATAAATGGATGGTAAGTGGTGATGTTGCTGGTCAATAGAACCATGGATTTGAAATCTAAACTTTAATATTTGATATTAATCTAATATTTAATCTAATATTAATCTAAACTTTAGTATTTTCCTCCTGCTTATATAATTTAGTATTATGTGGTCTTGGTCAAACCATCAATATAGGCAATAAAAGGCAGAAAAAAATAGATTTATAGGCAAAACAGGTGTAAGAGCGGGGGGGGGGGAATTCATCCTGTTAGAGCACAGATCAAGGAGCCTGAGAGCCCAGGGCTACATGTGCAATCTCTGGCACTACATTCTACCAGAGCTGAACAGTGGCCTGGTCCTTTTATTTCTTATAATAAATAAATATTTTTAAAAGCAGGTTCAAATGACAGTCCTGTTACTATAATATAACTTTGGTCAAGTTTCTTTCCTAAGTCAACTTTGTTTTAGGAATAGAATTTTCAAGATATTCTTCACAGAGACTGAATGAAATAACACATGTAAAGAGCACAGACTAGGGGCTGGGTGGTGCTGTGACGCACATGATTGAGAGCACATGTAACAGTGCACAAGGACCCGGGTTTGAGCCCCTGGTCTCCACCTGTAGAAGGTAAGATTTGTGTGTGGTGAAGCAGTGCTGCAGGTGTCTATCTCTCTGCCTCTCTAACAATCCCTTCTCTCTCAATTTCTGTATGTCGCCAATAAGTAAATAAAGATTAAAGAAAAAAAGAGCATAGCTAGGGCCTGATTAACTAAACATGGTGATAGATGGTGTTTAAATAAAAAGTCAAGTGGCATACTGCAACAAAGTAAAAGAATCTGGGGTGGGGGTAGGGTTCAGGTCCTGAAACATGATGGCAGAGGATGACTTAGTGGGGGTTATTGTTATGTGAAAATACTATGTATGTACAACTATTGTATTTCACTGTCGACTGTAAACCATTAATTCCCCATAGAGAAATAATAAGTAAAAAAGCCAAAACAGCTGTCTATCTGAATAATTTCCTGTGTTCCATTTTTCATGTTTTTGATTACTTAAAAACTGGTCCTTTTTCCTGTTAAAAAAGCTACTTCATTGACAACTATGTAACTTTCTAAATTTACCCTTAAAAAATTCTAGTTTAGTTCAACAGATTACTTCATAGTATTTCACAATGATCTACAATCCTAATCAGTTAAGTATTCAAGCATCTCTAATGACATAAGTCCAATTACAAAGAAGAAAAATAATAAATCATCGGGGATACATCAAATCGAAGAGCTTCTGCACAGCAGAAGAAACCACCACTCAAACAAAGAGATCCCTTACAGAATGGAAGAAGATCCTTACATGCCATATATCAGACAGGAGGCTAATAACCAAAATATATAAAGAGCTCACTTAACTCAGCAACAACAACAAAAATGACCCCATCCAAAAATGGGGAGAGAATATGAACAGAATATTCACCACAGAAGAGATTCAAAAGGTCAACAGACAAATGAAAAGATGCTCCAAGTCATTGATTGTCAGAGAAATGCAAATAAAGACAACAATGAGATACCACCTCACTCCTGTGAGAATGTCATACATCAGAAAGGATAACAGCAACAAATGCTGGAGAGGATGGAGGAGGGTGCAGAAATGATATTACTTTCCAAGATACTTGTCAGTATTCATTTTGTCCTATCTGTATCTTAAATTGTTATAAGTTATACAAATAACTAAATTTCTTTATCATCAAGTGTAGTCCTAACAAAACTTTAATCATAACAATTTTTTTAAGTCTTTTGTCACTCAAAAATTATTTTGCTCTGATTCTCCTCTCAAAGTGTTTATGATCAGCTATACTGTGGTTATGTTCCACGATGAATATGTCTGAATGATTCTGAGTTCATGACAACTGATTGAGCAAGAAACTGATGGGGGCATAAAAGTGCTGATCAAACATTAAGGAAATAATAATAAGCTCTACTGACACTGGAATGAATGAACTAATGTAGATGATTATAATTTTCTGACTTTGACCCATTGCTGGCTTTTTAATGTTCTGTCTTCTGTACTGAGAAAACACTTATGCTAGTAAACTGCTCATCACTTATGACAATTTGGTAAATGACACCTTTATCAACAGAACTGAAGGATTTTTCTCTCTCCCTGATGCCTTCAAAATTCAGAAACTCTTGGAGAATTTTTTCTTTTAACATTTATTTTTATTGGCTAGAAACAGAGAGAAATTGAGAGGGGAGAGGGAGACAGGGAGGGGAAGAGACAGAGAGGCACCTGCAGCCCTGCTTCACCACTCATGAAGCTTTCCCCCTGAAGGTGGGGGGTGGGGAACCAGGGGCTTGAACTCTGGTCCTTGGGACTGTAATGTGTGTGCTTAACTAGATGCCACATCCAGCTCCTTGATGAGTTTTCTTATTTTTTTTAACAATACAGTTACTTTGCATAGGTTCAGTAGGAGTCTGCTCCCCACAGAAAAGCATTGTAAACACTGGCTATTTTACCAAAGTACTAACTAGAATGACATATTCTGTGCAAAGAATCAGATATGACCAAACAACTTTAAAAACTAAGGTTGACTTTATGAAGTCAAGGCTTATATAATGCACCTTCAAAAGCTGCCAGGAGGGGCCAGTGAGTCAGCTCAGCTAGGAGGGTGCCTGCTTTGTCTTGCAGGCAAAACCATGTACCTGGTCCTGGGACAACACATGAGAGAACTATGAAACTGGGGAGAAGCTCCAGTACTACAGTATCTATTTCTCCCCTCCCTCCATTTGAAAAAGCCAATAGAAATCAATCTCTCTCTCTCTCTCTCTCACACACACACACACACACACACACACACACACACACACATACACACACACACGATCCTGCCTGGAATCTTGCTAACAAGATTGATTTCCAGGTGACTTATTACCTGACAGATATAGAAACCTCAAGATATTATGCAGAACTTTGCAAAAACTAAAATGTGCCCTAATCTGGAAGTACATCATGCAAAGTACAATGTTTAAAAGTCACTGGCTTGGCTAGTCAGTCTTTTTTTTAAGAAAATAATTTTATGTATTTATTTACATATTTATATAATTGCCACCAAGGTTACTGTCAGAGCTCAGTGCGGGACTACAAATCCACCACTCCTGAAGGCCTTTATCCTCCCTCATTTTATTGGGCAGGGGAGAGAAATTGAGATGGGAAGGGGAGGTATAGAGAAAGACACCTGCAGACCTGCTTCACCACTTGTGAAGTCCTCCCCCCACTCCCTGCAGGAGGTCAGATGGGGACTCAAAACCAGATCCTTGTATGGGACCTTGTACTTTGAACTATGTGCTATTAACTGGGTACGCCACCACCCAGCCCGCTTTTTTTTTTCCTATTTTATTTGATAAGAAATAGAGAGATTGAGAGTGGAGGGGAAGATGGAGAGATAAAAAGAGATACCTGGGGTTCCTGGAAGGTGGCGGACTGAGAAGCTTCTAGTGGCTTGAGCTCTGACCACATCTTCTGGAAATGGTAGGATTTTCTGCCTTTAGTAGGCCAGTCAATAAGGGGTCCTAGTGGTGACACCAAGGAGGTGACTATAACTTAATTTGGGTTAAAAAAATAGAGTACAAAAAAAGGGCAAAAATTTTTTTTCTTTTAAAATTATTAAGCACACCTCCTCCCCCTTCCTCACCCCCCATAACCAATCCCTGGGGACCAGCTCCTAGCAGGCTCCTCTGCTGAGCCCCTTTCTTTACCAAGATTCCTGTCCCACCAGGGAGTACAATTCATTCTAAGTCTATACCCTTCTGAAACCTCTGGCCTTTTTTCTAAGTAGCCAACCCGCGCCCACCTCACCCCGCATAGCTAATTAAATAATTAAAAATAAATAAATTAAAAAACTCTTTCCTTTCACCACGCTTTTATGACTGTTCTTTTTCTTATCTTTTTCTTTTTCCTCTTTCTTTTTTTTTCTTTTTCTCATTCTTATCATCCTTTCTTCCTTAATCCTACAGCTTCCAAAGCCACAGGCCCCATCCCCCACACCACCAAACAGTGTGCTTTTTTGAATTTACTGATACACATTTGGGAATTATTTTGGGGAAGAATTCTGACTCAGAGTAGACTCTGACTGCGAGTATCTCTGCTCAACTTCCCTTCCTCCTTTAGCTACCCCTAGAATATACAGTGGATAGTAGATTGGCATAACTGTCTATTTTAGCTATCCTTGTCTAGTCCTGAGATTTTTTTTGTTTTTTGTTTTCTCTTTCTTAACAATCAGCTGCCTCTGATCAGGAGGTTTGAGGTAATCTGGGACAGGGTTTTTTTTTACCCTGCCTCTATTTTATTATTAATATTATATAAAGGCATATATCTTCCCCCCCTTTAGGTTGATCAAAATTAACTCTTAGGGTATCTTTCATTGGTAGGGTAGTGGGAATCTTATCTATTGTGGGAGGAACTTGTCTCGTTACTCCTACCTCCTCTACAGACTCTCCCCTCCCTCCTCTTCCTAGCTAATTAAAAAAATTAAATTAAATTAAAAATAAAGTAATAATAAAAAACCTTTCCTTCACTGCTCTTTAATTACAGCTCTTTTTCTTATCTTTTCTCTGTTCTCTCTCTTGTCTCTTTTTTCTTTTTTTTTTTTTAACTTGTCATACACTTCTTCCTTCCTTCTTTGCCTTTCTGAATCTGACTCAGAGTGGACTCTCTATATGTGTATCTCTGCTCTACTTCCCTTTCCCCTCTTTTTACCCCTAGAATATACAGTGGATAGTAGATCTGCATAACTGTCTATTCTTGCTATCCCTTCTTTCTTTTCTCTTTCTTCTTCACTGGGATTTGGTTACTATTTTTTCACGGACTGGAGAAATTGTTTGGCTAACTGGTAACAATTAAACTGCTTCAATACTTGCTTCAGTTGTTACTGTAATTCCTGAGGTTGGTGAGTGCAATTGTCATAAAGGTATTTAGTACAGTGTTGCTTGTGCTCAAGACACAACAGCTGAGGAACAACAGAGCATAAAAAAAGAAACACATAAATCAAAAAAATGGGTAGATCAAAAACAAATAAAACTGTTACTCCAATGAATGAAGACAAGAGCCCAGAAGAAACTACAAATCAGCCAGAAGTAACCATAGATAAGAAAAGTATGCAAGCAATAATAAGCCTATTAATCACAGAAATGAAAACAACATTGGAGGAAAGGAATAGCAGTATTAGGGAAACAACAGTTGAGACCCCCAAGGAAAATACTGATTATCTTGAGGCAATTAGAAAACTGAAAGCTGAAATAGCTGTAATGAAGAAAGAAGCTGAGGCAAGGGAAAGCAGACTAACAGAAGCAGAAAACAGAATTAGTCAGAGAGGATGAGTTAGAGAAAACTAAGAAAGAGGTGAAAGAGCTTAAAAAGAGATTGAGAGACACTGAAAACAACAACAGAGACATATGGGATGATCTCAAAAGAAGTACATTCGTATAATTGGCCTGCCAGAGGAAGAAAGAGAGGAAGGGGAAGCAAACATTCTAGAGGAAATAATAGAAGAAAACTTCCCAGACCTGAATAACAGAAAGGACATCAAGATTCAAGAGGCCCAGAGAGTACCAAACAGAATCAACCCAGACCTGAAGACACCAAGACACATCATAGTCACAATGAGAAGAAGTAAGGACAAAGAAAGGATCCTAAAGGCTGCAAGAGAGAAACAAAAAGTCACATACAAGGGAAAACCCATAAGATTATCTGCAGACTTCTCCACTCAAACTCTAAAAGCCAGAAGGGAATGGCAAGATATCTATCGAGCCCTGAATGAAAAAGGGTTTCAACCAAGGATAATATATCCTGCTAGACTTTCATTCAAACTAGATGGAGGGATCAAAACCTTCTTAGACAAACAACAGTTAAAGGAGGCAACCATCACCAAGCCAGCCCTGAAAGAGGTTCTAAAAGACCTCTTATAAATAACAACATCACTATAACACTGGCAATATATCAGAACAAACAAAAAAAATTTTTTAACAATGGCAATACAATACATTAAATCCATAATATCAATAAACATCAACGGCTTAAACTCACCCATCAAAAGGCACAGAGTGGGGAGATGGATCAGAAAATATAACCCAACCATATGCTGCTTGCAAGAATCCCACCTGTCACAACAAGATAAACACAGACTTAAAGTGAAAGGATGGAAAACTATCATACAGGCTAACGGACCACAAAAAAGGGCAGGAACAGCCATTCTCATCTCAGACACAATAGATATTAAATTAAATAAAGTAATAAAAGATAGGCAAGGACATTACTTAATGATTAGAGGATCAATAAGCCAAGAAGACTTAACAATTATTAACATCTATGCACCCAATGAGGGACCATCAAATATGTCAAGCACTTACTGAAAGAATTTCAAAAATACATCAATAGTAATACAATAATAGTGGGAGACTTCAATATCCCACTCTCACACTTAAGACAGATCAACAAAGCAGAGAACCAACAAAGATACAAGAGAATTGAATGAAGAGATTGACAGACTAGACCTCTTGGACATTTTCAGAGTCCTTCTCCCAGAAAACTGGAATACACCTTCTTTTCAAATCCACATAACACATACTCAAGGACTGACCACATGTTAGGTCACAAAGACAGAATCAATAAATTCAAGAACATTTAAATCATCCCAAGTATCTTCTCAGAACACAGTGGAGTAAAACTAACATTTAACCACAAACAGAAAATTATTAAAAGTCACAGAATTTGGAAACTAAATAACATACTCCTTAAGAACCACTGGGTCAGAGATTCACTCAAGCAGGAAATTCAAATGTTTGGAAACAAATGAAAATGAAGACACAACCTATCAAAATATTTGGGACACAGCTAAAGCAGTACTGAGAGGGAAACTTATAGCCATACAATCACATATTAAACACCAAGAAGAAGCTCAAATGAACGACCTTACTGCACACCTCAAGGACTTAGAGGAAGAGGAACAAAAGAACCCTAAAGCATCCAGAAGGACAGAAATCACTAAAGTTAGAGCAGAAATCAACAACATCAAAAATAAAAGAACCATACTTCATCAATGAAGCCAAATGTTGGTTCTTTGAAAGATTAAACAAAATCGACAAACTCCTAGCCAGACTCACCAAACAAAAAAGAGAGAAGACTCAAATTAATAGAATTGTAAGCGATGGAGGAGATATCACAACTGACACCACAGAAATCCAGAGAATCCTGCGAAACTTCTATAAGGAACTATACTCCAACAAGCTAGAGAATCTGGAAGAAATGGAACAATTCCTAGAAGCATATGCCCTTCCAAAACTGAACCAAGAATAACTACAAAATCTAAATGCAACAATCACAGACAAAGAAATTGAAACCGTTATTAAGAATCTCCCCAACCACAAAAGTCCTGGACCAGATGGCTTCACAAATGAATTCTACCAAACTTTCAGGAAACAGCACCCATACTTCTGAAGCTTTTCCATAAGATTGAAGAAATGGGAATACTCCCTTCCACCTTCTATGAAGCCAACATCACCCTGATACCAAAAGCTGATAAGGACAGAACAAAAAAGGAAAACTACAGACCAATATCTCTGATGAACATAGATGCCAAAATATTAAACAAGATCTTGGCCAACTGGATACAGCAACATATCAAAAAGATTGTTCATCACGACCAAGTGGGATTCATCCCAGGAATGCAAGGCTGGTTCATCATCCGTAAGTCAATCAATGTCATTTACCATATCAATAAAAGCAAAGCCAAAAACCACATGATTATCTCAATAGATGCAGAGAAAAAGTCTTTGACAAAATCCAACACCCATTCATGCTCAAAACTCTACAAAAAATGGGAATAGATGGGAAATTCCTCAAGATAGTGGAGTCTATATATAGCAAACCTACAGCCAACATCATACTCAATGGATAGAAGCTGAAAGCATTCCCCCTCAGATCGGGGACTAGACAGGGCTGTCCACTGTCACCGTTACTCTTCAACATAGTATTGGAAGTTCTTGCCATAGCAATCAGGCAAGAGAAAGAAATCAAAGGAATACAGATTGGAAGGGAAGAAGTCAAGCTCTCACTATTTGCAGATGATATGATAGTATACATACAAAGACCTAAAGAATCCAACAGAAAACTACTGGAAGTTATTAGGCAATATAGCAAGGTATCAGGCTACAATATCAATGTACAAAAATCAGTGGCATTTCTTTATGCAAACACTAAATCTGAAGAAGACATCCAGAAATCACTCCCATTTACTGTTTCAGCAAAATCAATCAAATACCTAGAAATCAAGTTGACCAAAGAAGTGAAAGACTTGTATGCTGAAAACTATGAGTCACTACTCAAGGAAATAGAAACTGATACCAAGAAATGGAAAGATGTCCCATGCTCATGGATTAGAAGAATAAATATCATCAAAATGAATATTCTCCCCAGAGCCATATACAAATTTAATGCAATACCCATCAAAGTTCCACCAAGCTTCTTTAATAGAATAGAACAAACACTACAATCATTTATCTGGAACCTGAAAACACCTAGAATTGCCAAAACCATCTTGAGGAAAAGAAACAGAAATGGAGGCATCACACTCCCAGACCTTAAACTATATTATAAAGCCATCATCATCAAAACAGCATGGTACTGGAACAAAAATAGGCACACAAACCAGTGGAACAGAATTGAAAGCCGAGAAATAAATCCCAACACCTATGGATATCTAATCTTTGATAAGGGGGGGCCAAAGGATTAAATGGAAAAAAGGAGGCTCTCTTCAATAAATGGTGCTGGGAAAACTGGGTTGTAACATAAAGAAGAATGAAACTGAACCACTTTATCTCACCAGAAACAAAAATTAACTCCAAATGGATCAAAGACCTATATGTCAGACCAGAAACAATCAAATACTTAGAGGAAAACATTGGTAAAACAGTTTCCCACCTACACCTCAAGGACTACATCAGACAAGAAACTAATCACCAAAATATATAAAGAGCTCAGCAAATTTAGCACCAAAAAAGCAAATGACCCCATTCAAAAATGGGCAGAGGATATGAACAAAACATTTACTACAGAGGAGATCCAAAAGGCTAACAAACATATGAAAAACTGCTCTAGGTCACTGATTGTCAGAGAAATGCAAATTAACACTAAGATACCACCTCACTCCTGTAAGAATGGCATACATCAAAAAGGACAGCAGCAACAAATGCTGGAGAGGATGTGGGGATAGAGGAACCCTTTTACATTGCTGGTGGGAATGTACATTGGTACAGCCTCTGTGGAGAGCTGTCTGGAAAACTCTCAGAAGGCTAGACATGGACCTTCCATATGATCCAGCAATTCCTCTCCTGGGGTTATACCCCAAGGACTCCATAACACCCAACCAAAAAGAGGTGTGTATCCTATATTCATAGCAGCACAATTCATAATAGCTAAAACCTGGAAGCAACCCAGGTGCCCAACAACAGATGAGTGGCTGAGAAAACTGTGGTATATATACACAATGGAATACTATGTAGCTACTAAGAACAATGAACCCACCTTCTCTGACCCATCTTGGACAGAGCTAGAAGGAATTATGTTAAGTGAGCTAAGTCAGAAAGATAAAGATGAGTATGGGATGATCCCACTCATCAACAGAAGTTGAGTAAGAAGATCTGAAAGGGAAACTAAAAGCAGGACCTGACCAAACTGTAAGTAGGGCACCAAAGTAAAAACCCTGTGGTGAGGGGTAGACATGCAGCTTCCTGGGCCAGTGGGGGGTGGGAGTGGGTGGGAGGGATGGGTCACAGTCTTTTGGTGGTGGTAATGGTGTTTATGTACACTCCTAGTAAAATGTAGTCATATAAATCAGTAGTTAATTAATATGAGGGGGAAAATTAATTGTATGTCTCAAAGTTTTTCAAAACACAAACTGAATCTTTTTAATATATAGGCTGTGTAATTGATATGCAGACTCTCTCAAAAGCCTAGACCAAGTAAATCAGAAGCAACCAATAGCACAGCTATATACAAGTTACTGGGTACTGTACAGCAAACCCTAACAAAAGGACTTTTCAAAGTTAACCCAATTACCAATTAATGTGATAATAACATTAACTATCGATTGTCTTTTTGAACCCTAAGACAGCAGGAACCTCACATCTCCACTATAGAGTCTCTACTTCTCTCAGTCCTGGAACCCTTGGATAGGGCCCACTTTACCGTATGCCTCTCCCAATCCATATCAAATAATACTGCATCTGCCGATCACAACCTAACCAACGCAATGATTGCCACCTCAACATCCTTCACTTCAGACTGTGTCCAGAGACTTCACGTGTGGAATGACAACCCTTCAGCTTCATTATTCGAGTGAGACCTTTCCTTTCATAGTATACTCTAATTCCATCTCAGGTGGTTCACTTTCTAACAAAGTCCCAAAACCTAGATATACACCAGTTTCTGTGAGAGAGAGCATATGTTCACACGTATCCGTAAACTACTGCAAAATATATACCTGAAAGCAGAAGTACACTAGAGTTTGCAGTGAGTACCCCCCTAACACTTCCTCTCCACTATTCCAAGCTTTGGGTCCATGATTGCTCAACAATTTGTTTGGCTTCGTATGTTAACTCTCTTTTCAGTCATCAGATTCCAGATGTCATCAGGATGCCAGCCAGGCTTCCCTGGACTGAAGACCCCACCAATGTGTCCTGGAGCTCTGCTTCCCCAGAGACCCACCCTACTAGGGAAAGAGAGAGGCAGACTGGGAGTACGGACTCACCAGTCAACACCCATGTTCAGCGGGGAAGCAATTACAGAAGCCAGACCTTCTACTTTCTGCAATCCACAATGACCCTGGGTCCATGTTCCCAGAGGGATAGAGAATGGGAAAGCTATCAGGGGAGGGGGTAGGATATGGAGATTGGGTGGTGGGAATTGTGTGAAGTTGTACTCCTCCTACCCTATGGTTTTGTTAATTAATCCTTTCTTAAATAAAAAAAAAGAAGAAAAAGAAAGAGATACCTGCAGACCTGCTTCATAGTTTCTGAAACTTCCACCCTGCAGGCTGGGATTGGGTTTGAACCCAGGTCCTTGCACATGGAAATGTGTGTACTTATCTAGGTGTGCCACCACCTGGCCCCCAGTCTTAAAAGGTGTTTCAAGGTCTGAGATGTGTTTTTATAAATCTCAGCAAAGGTTATTATATAAGGATATATATGGTCCATCTACTATTCTTGTAAATAACCAGTTGATATTTACTGCCACAAGCACATCACTTCTGAACACATTGTCTCTAATAGAAATGAGGAGGGGGAAGAGCAGTGGGTTAAGTGCACGTTGTGTGATGCACAAAGGCCAGAGCAAGGATTCCAGTTTAAGCCCCTGGCTCCCCACCTGGAGGGGGGTCGCTTCACAAGTGTTAAAGCAGGTCTACAGGTGTCTATCTTTCTCCACCTCTCTCTGTCTTCCTCTCTTCTCTCCATTTCTCTCTGTCCGATCCAACAACATTATAGCCAGTGTGACCTCACTGGCATATAGTATGGCACGTCTTCAAATCAACAAATCATCATACTACTACGAATACGCTGTTTGCTTTTGTTTACCCCATCCACATTCTTCTTTTTTATTTTATTTACTTTTTATTTTTCTTGTCATCACTGGCAGTCACTATTTTTAAATAGAAAGAGACAGAGATAGAAAGGAAGAGACACCACAGCACCAAAGCTGAAGCCGGTGCTGAGGGACTCCACTGAGGCATACTGGGGCTCAGACCTGGGTCACACAGAGCACACAGGTGTCCTCTGAGGTTAATTATCTCACCAGTACCAAGCTTGTGTTTTATTTTAGGTCTAACAGAAACATCTTGACATTTTGTTTAATGCTTATAGATATCTCTGTGCTAAGACAGCTGACTCATGGCCACAACTTACATAAATACAGCAAAGCAAAGTAACTTTAAGGAAGAAAAAAAAAAAGACATAAAAGATCAAAGAAAAACAAGAAATTACTGGACATGCTGACTCATTACAATCAAGAACAGATGCATCTAACTTTTGGTGGCAGTATGCTATTGTAAGTTTGTTTTCTTTCCCTTATAATGCTTCAACAAATGATGAAAAAAATTCACTATAAAATAGGACAATAATTCCCCCGCCAGTTCTGATTGCAGAGGAAAAGTTTAAAGCTATGTGACATGAGTGAACTCCTTCTAGTTAGCACTGCAAGGAAATAATCAACAGATTGAAATCATTGATGTAGATAATCCTACTAAATTACTTGTCCTACAGTCTAACTACTTATGTTCCAGTGATGGAAAGTTATGTGCCTCAAGTGTGGACAACTGTTAGTAAGATAACATAAGTGGAATTAGTTATCAGCCTCAGGCAAAAATTAGTAAAGTCATGGGTCCATTGAAATATACTTCGAGCGGGTCGGGCAGTGGCACAGTGGGTTAAGCGCATGTGGCACAAAGTGCCGGGACCAGCGTAAGGATCCCGGTTCAAGCCCTCAGCTCCCCAACTGCAGGGCAGTCACTTCACAGGTGGTGAAGCAGGTCTGCAGGTGTCTGTCTTTCTCTCCCCCTCTCTGTCTTCCCCTCCTCTCTCCATTTCTCTCTGTCCTATCCAACAACGAACAACATCAACAATGGCAATAATAATAACCACAATGAGGCTACAACAACAAGGGCAACAAAAGGGGGAAAAAATGGCCTCCAGGAGCGGTGGATTCATGGTGCAGGCACCAAGCCCAGCAATAACCCTGGAGGAAAAAAGAGGAAAAAAAAAAAGAAGAAGAAATGGAAAGAAATATACTTCAAATATACCTACAAGCTTTTTCCAAAATGAAGACCCCAAATCTCATCTGTTATATTCTTGCCTTCATGTTCCTGATTATAAAACAATTTGTTCTGTTTTATATCTTAATGCTTTTTCAGCCACCAAGTTGCAGATGCCAACCTGACTTCCCTGGACAGAGTACCTCACCAATGTGTCCTGGACCACTACCTCTCCAGAGCCCTGCCCCACTAGGGAAAGACAGGGACAGGCTGGGAGTATGGATCGACCAGTCAATGCCCCTGCTTAGTGGAGAAGCAATTACAGAAGCCAGATGTTCCACCTTCCGCATCCCATAATGATCCTGGACATGATCCATGTTCCCATAGGGATAAAGAACAGAAAAACTTTCAAGGGAGAAGAGGAGATACGGAACTCTGGTGGTGGAAATTCTGTAGATTTGTAACCCCCTTATCCTATGGTCTTGTTGATATTTTTATTTTATAAATTTCCTAATTAGACTTAGATACCCTCCTCACATATTTCCTATTACAGTTCTCTCACTCACTCCAAAGCTAACCTTAGCAAAGCAAGGACTGCAAAAGCTGAATAAGGGCAAGAGACTGGCATACTTTAATGATGACTCTTTAATCACTATCAGGCCACCCCATTAGCTGGGGCCCTAGTCAGGAAGTCCTGAGATTCCCAAACAGACTTGATGGGCCTAGACCTCGAATAAATCACTCTCTCCATTGTTACCGGTCATTTCTATCAGGAACAACACAATAGACCCCTTTGTGGACCCCCCATAGAACCCTGCCCTCAACTTGGATCAACAATAGTAGAGAATGTTCCATCCTTTGAAGGGAGAATGGACAACATACTTTATGCTACACCCGAGGAAGATGGGTCAATATTGGGGTAGCTTGGAATGTTCCTACTCATCACCACAGAATGTGAGCTCAGATCTACAGGGATGCAGAGGTCACATAGCTGAATATGGACCCCAGGCCAAATCAAATTGTTGGGGTTTACAGTCAACGATATTTATACCCCTTTCCCATATTAGGGAGCTACTATCTTCCCTGATCCAGCTTTCTGTTTCTTTTCCAGCCATGATAACATCTTCCCATACAATAACTTGGGTCCACCTGCATATCAGATTTCAGGCTCAGGGAAAAGCAAAACAACAAAAACAACAACAACAACAACAACAACAACAACAACAACAAAAAACACCTACTATATCCACAGGCCCTTTGGAATATAATTAAAATATGCCTACAAAATGGAGGACACCCCCAACTCTTCATCTGCACTACCCCAGCCTTTAGGTCCATGACTGTTCAACAATTTGTTTGGCTTTGTATGTTAACTCTCTTTTTAGCCACCAGGTTCCAGATGCTAACATGATGCCAACCAGACTTCCCTGGGCAGACAACCCCACCAATATATCCTGGAGCTCCGCTTCCCCAAAGTCCCACCCTACTACGGAAAGAGAGAGGCAGACTGGGAGTATGGATTGGCCCGTCAATGCCCATGTTCGGCAGGGAAGCAATTACAGAAGCCAGACCTTCTGCCTTCTGCATCCCACAATGACCTTGGGTCCATACTCCCAGAGGGATAAAGAATGGGAAAGTTATCAGGGGAGGGGATGGGATACAGAGATCTGGTGGTGGGAATTATGTGGAGTTGTACCCCTCTTATCGTATGGTTTTGCCAATGTTTCCTTTTTATAAATAAAAAAAAATAATTAATAACCTTCTTCACTATAGTACTAACTAAAACAGATACAGAAGCCAATTGATAGACTCTGTTTTCAAACCAAGGGAGTGACTTGGGGGAGCTTGTGCATGTATATACTTTACAGAGTGACCCAAGCCAAACTAACAACAAAGGAAGAGAGGAAGCTTAAAGAAGCTACAACACCGGCCCTTTAAATAGTGTAAGTTCTTGATGGATGAAAAGGTAAGCTGGGGACCCAGGCAGTGGCACAACTGGTTGACTGCACACATTACAGTGTGCAAGGACACAGGTTCAAGTCCCTGGTCCCCACCTGCAGAGGGAAAGCTTCATGAGTGGTGAAGCAAGGCTGAAGTTGTCTCTTTCACTCACCCTCTCTGGCTCCCCTTCCCTTCTCAATTTCTCTATGTCTCTATCCTTAATTAATTAATTAATTAATTAATTAAAAGGAGAAGGTAAGCTGTTACTCATGACAAGAGCCTAGAGGGCAAAAAGAAACACAGCAATAGTAATCAGGAGCACTCTCCTGGGAGCTGAGTCATTAATTTTAAAGGTCAGCTATGATACTTAACAGCACCATACCACCTTGAGGAAAGAAATACATATTTCACATGAAAAATCTAAGTCCAATGTTTATGTTCTGTGGCTTACTTGAACTTAAATCACACAGAAGAGCTAGGATTTTTGAATAAACTAAATTTTTAAAATGGATATTTCAGAGATGCCATTTCCAAAAGCATTGAAAGCAAAATAGGGTTTGATATCAAACATTCCTGAAAAGTTATTCAATGGAACAAAAACATGCTCTAACGTAGAGCTGAGGAAATAAAATATAAAAGCAGGTTAGGGTCAAGCACACAGCCCTCCTAGACAGCTTGCTTTGCCAGGCACACAACTCAGATGTGAGTCGAGTTCGCACTTCACTGGGGGAAGCTCCATGTTATGGCATCTTTCCCTCACTCCCCTCTCTGCCTCTCTCTACATGGAAAAGCCAGTCCAGAGCAATGATAAAACAAACAGAAACAATTAATCAGGACAGAAATTATATAGCAGGGGGCTGGGCGGTATACCCGGTTAAGCACACATGGCACAAGGGCCTGAGCAAAGATCTGGGTTTGAGCCTTCAGCTCCCCACCTGCTGTGGAAGGGGGCTGGGTGGGTAGTGAAACAGGTCTTCAGGTGTCTCTTTCTTTCTCCCTCTCTATCGTCCCTTCTCTCAACTTCTCTTTGTCCTATACAACAACAAAATAGAAAAAATGACCACCAGGAACAGTGAATTCTTAATGCAATACTTAATACATACAGAACATGTAAGAAGTCCCAGGCTCAATCCCCAAGAAGCACCAATAGGCAATAGCAGTGCTCTGGTAAAAAAAATAAATAAATAAGCAAAAATCTGGCCACAAAGTAGGACATTTTATAAGTCTCTTTTAATATGTGTTCCAAGTATACTGTCAACAAATTCCCAGCTGTAGGTTAGTACTGTTTTATCAGAGAAGGCCTTTCATTCACTGTCATATCTGAAGGAAAACTTTCCAAGATACACAATGCTGAGTTGGTTTTCCCATACCTTGAGTATGTCAATGTAGGGGCTGGAGAGATGTCACTCCAGTAGAGCACAGACCTTGCAAGTCTGCAGTCCCAGACCTGATCCCCAGGGCCACGCTCTGCCAGAGCTGAGTGGTGGTCTGAGCTAGCAGGTGTGCTTGTTCACTCTCTGTATCTCTCTCTCCCATAAAACTCATATTTCAATTTATAATCTCTTCTTGCACTCTATGGAAAGTAGAGTGCTACTGTTTGTAATAAGAGGTACTTTGTACTATTAGCCACTAAGAGACAAACCCAAGTACAACCTTTCCTTTTAACACTTGGTTCTCTATCACCAGTTTAATTTAACTCCAAGCACTGAACTGGGCACCTGAAAGGTAAAGATTCAGGGGGACGAGGGTTGCTGGGTTGTGGTGCACCTGGTTAAGTGCACATTATACTAAGTATAAGGATCCAGGTTTGAGCCCCCCTAACCCCCCCACTTGCAGCGAGAATGTTTCACAAGTGGTGAAGCAGATCTATAGGTGGATTTCTTTCTCTCTTCCTCCTCTCTCAATTCCTCTCTGTCCTATCCAATAAAATGGGGGGGGGGGATGACTGCCAGGAGCAGTGGACTGGTAATGCTAACACTAAGCCCCAGCGACTAGATCCCCCCTCCCAAAAGTAAAGATTCAAAAGGATGGGGGGGTTAGATAGGGGCACACCTGGTTGAACACACGTTACCATGAATAAGAATCCAAGATCAATGCCACCTGCAGCAGGGGAAGCTTTACAATTGGAAGACCGGTGTTTCAGGTGTCTCTATATCTCTCTTACCCCTCCTTCTCAATATCTCTCAATCATAAAAAAGAGAGGGTTGAAAGAAAGAAAGAAAAAAGAGGGAGAAAAGAAAGAAAAGAGGGAGGAAGAAAAGGAAGGAGAGAGAGGTGGAGGGAGGAAAAGTGGCAGCCAGGAGCAGTGGATTCATCATGCAGGCACTAAGCCCCAGTGATAACCCTGCTGACAATTCAAGCAAAGTCAACCAGATAGCTGAAACTGGACTGCTCACAGATACAGGGTCTACAAGCTGAGGGACTCACGTTTGGCAACTCATAAATGAAACTTTGAGCTTTCTGGAGATGGGCATACTCTCCATCTCTACTTCATTCTTCTGTGCTTCTCGATGGCTTCCTATGTCACTAAGAATAAATGTAAGCCTGACAAGTAGGCACAGTGCGAATGCACATTAGTACTAGTTGGTCTCTCACTTGCTCATGAATACTTCCATTCCCTGCTGCACCCGAACCACAGTCCCCATCAATAAGTACATTGCAAATTATAAGGCAGCCTCTTTTTCTTCACCCCCTCCTCAGGAACTAAAAAAAAAAAGGAGATGAGCCACATGACCCCCCATCTGCATATAAAATAAGAAAGTTTTCACTAGCACAAAAGGTTAGACATTGAATATTGTTTTGACAATACACAATGATAAACTTCTATGACATCTAAAATATTCCATTTGCTTGTTTCAGAAATGTATCTTTTTTATTTATTTAATAATGATCAACAAGGTCACAGGATAAGAGGGGTACAGTTCCCACCATCAGAGTTCTGTGTGCAATTGGAAGCTTTCCTATTTTTATTATTATTACTATTTTTTTATAAAAAGGAAACATTGAGAAAACCATAGGACAAGAGGGGTAGAACTCCACACAATTCCCACCACAAGGAGTCCATATCCCATCCCCTCCCTTGATAGTTTTCCTATTCTTTAACCCTCTGGGAGTATGGACCCCAGGTCATTGTGGGATGCAGAAGGAGGAAGGTCTGGCTTCTGTAATTGCTTCCCTGCTGAACATGGGCGTTGACTGGTCGATCCATACTCCCAGCCTGCTTCTCTCTTTCCTTAGTGGGGACCATCTGGGAGCATGGACCCAGGACCATTATGAGGTGCAGAAGGTGGAAGGTCTGGCTTCTGTAATTGCTTCTCCACTGGACATGTGCTTGGCAGGTCAATCCATGCTCCCAGCTGTTTCAGAAATGTACCTTATAAAAAAAATTAAGAACAGGGTCCGGGTGGTGGACCTGCCTACGTGTTTTACAATGCCCAAGGATCGGGTTCAAGCCCCCGGTCCCCACTTGTAGGGGGAAAGCTTCACGAGTGGTGAAGCAATACTGCAGGTATCTCTCTGTCCCTCTCTCTCTCTCTCTCTCTCTCTCTCTACTTCCCCCTTCCCCTCAGTTTCTGACTGTCTCTAGCCAATAAATATAGATAGTAAAAAGTTAAGAAAAAAAGAATCTCTCTAAAAAATAATAATAAATTAAAATTAAAAAGGGGGGCCAGGCAGTGGTGCACTTGTTTAAGTGCACACATTACAGTACATAAGGACCCAGGTTCAAGCCCCTGGTCCCCACCTATAGGGGAAAAGCTTCACGAGCGGTGAAGCAGGGCTGCAGGTATCTCTCTGCTCTCCCCATCCCTACAGTCCCCTCTCGACTTATCTCTGTCTCTAATAATAAATTTTTTAATTAAAAAAAGAAAAGAAATGCATCTTAGCTGGCAGTGAGTTGCTCAGTAAGGGCTGCCCTCCATGGAAGGCACATCTCCAGGTCTACCCCAGCCTTGCCATCTCTGCCATGACTCTGACACTGAAGGTGACTGTCACCAGCACTTGACCTGTTGTTGGTCTTCAAGAAGAAAGTAGGGGGCCAGACAGTGGTTAAGCACTCACATTACATTATGCAAGGTCTCAGGTTCAAGCCCCTGGTCCCCATATGCAGGGGGGAAGAAGCTTCACGAGTGGTGAAGCAGGGATGCAGGTGCCTCTCTGTGTCTGTATCCCCTTCTCCTCACAATTTCTGTCTCTAGTCAATAAAAAAATAAACAAAAATATGTAAAAAAAAAAAAAGTTCCAAAAAAAAAGAAGTAATACATCTTTATTCACCAAAAAAAAAGTATTTTAGCAAAAAAAAAAAAATGGCTGGCAACAGCTTATCTTCATATGATTTGAAAATCAATCCTTTTTGAATAATCCAAATGCTCAGGGCAACTGTGAGCCACGTCTTCTGATTTAATCAAGCCCTGTAAACAGAATTCTGTCATCTCGGAAATGTTTCTCCTTTGTTACAAGGTATATTGAAGAGTTAAGTTCAGACTATTAAATTTTACAATAAGGGTTTCACCATTTAAAAAAGAGTTTTTCACTCACTTGAGGGATTTTTCACCTGATGTGAACTTCACACAAAAGGTTCAAAGAATTAGAATATTTTCTGAATAGGATCATTCTTTCCCTACTACCCCTGCATAAAATGGTATCATTTATTTTTCACATAGACATGAGTATTTCAATCATCCTCAGACTGACAGCAAGAAGCCACTATATATGCTATTATCTTACCCTGACAGCTTGTACTCCACACTTGGAAATGAAAGACAGAAAATACTTGGGAGTTGGGCGGTAGCACAGCGGATTAAGCGCAAGGACTGGTGTAAGGGTCCTGGTTCAAGCCTCCAGCTCCCCACCTGCAGAGGGGTTAGTTTCACAAGTGGTGAAGCAGGTCTGCAGGTGTCTATCTTTCTCTCCTCGTCTCTGTCTTCCCCTCCTCTCTCCATTTCTCTCTTTCCTATCCAACAACGACGACATCAATAACAATAATACTGTGTGTATGTGTGTGTGTGTGTGTGTGTGTGTGTGTACACACGGACATGCATGTCCAGACAAAAGGAAGCTAGATGATTAATCACTACATATCTATTCCCTTAAATTTTTACTTCATCTTACACATGAAACATTTATAGTAAGAAGGTAGTTTTAAGTGATCAATGATTAAGTCTGAAGTTAAACTCTGTATTTGTAAAATTCTAACATTATTCCCAGAAACAGCTCACTAGCTACAGATTTACTAATTTCCATATATTTGTAGTAAATAACCTTAGACTGATATGCTGATCTATCTTTAGAGCTGAACTTTGGCATTTTCACATAGATGACTGTATCTCAAAGAACACATAATTACATACAATTTCTCAAGGTGATGTACTGAAATAAGAGCCTTTTTTTTAATCAATGATGAATTCCATCTTGAGATCAACTGTGCACAACTCCTATGGACTTTTACCACATAATTATGATGCTGGCAACAACGAGGAGAAATCAACAAAGTCAGGAGTTACCTGAACTCCATGCTGTACTGAGCACTTTCTACATACTATTTCATTAACCCTATCATATGCATGATCTCATAACCATATATGCATTTTACAGCTTTAAAATGTAAAGTTCAGAGATAATACAGACCATCAATTTTTGCAATTATTGGTTGGTCAAGGCTATGAGCCTACAACTTTCTGTAAGGTATGAATACACACAGGTGAATACACACAGAAAAAATAAATGGTAACCCATCCTACAACTATGTTTCTTTGGACTGGTCAATAGTTTCTTTGGGAAGTGAAAGAAGTAATTTAGGCATGAAAATTGAATAAGCCACTGAGTACTAAGTAAGAACAACATTTCTCAAAAGTATTAAAGACTATGATTTCCAATTTTATAAAGAAAACATAAAAGTAGTTGCTAGATGATTCAGCCAAGCAATAAATTAGAGGTCTGAGCAGTTACAGGACCACTTAAACTACTGAGGTAGCTCTGAAGATTAAAGGACAGGTCACTAACCATTGAGAAAAGCCCTGAACACAGCCTCCTCAGTCAATTAGCAAGAAACTGAGTAGCAAAGTGTGTGAGGAAAATGCAACATTTTATTCTAGACTAAAATACAGAAAGTCAGCAGTTACAAAACTGGATTTAAAATAAAATGACCAAACCACCTAGCTATATACACAGTAGAACCTCTAACACTTAAATCCCGGGTCTATAGGAAGAGACCAATTGCTCTACCATCTGGTCAGTATGTCTCTCCCAAAGTATAGATAAATACTGTCAAAATAGATACTGGGGAGTGATAATGTACATCATCAACATCATACTTGGCACCTTTAGAAAGCCTAGATATACTTCCTGGGAGACCAAGAAGAAGACAATATGTGAAAAAACTTTTACCCACACAGAGATAAGGCCACACCATGTCCTAGATGTCTAGAAGAACAACAAGAAAAACAAAGCAAGCTAAAAAAGAAGAGTATACAAAGAAGGAAAAGAAAAGAGGAAAAAAAGAAGAAGAAAAGAAAAAAGAAGAAGAAACACTGTGTCCCATGCCACACAAAGCCAAGGCATTTAGAGAAATGGCTAAAACTCCAGATAAGAGAAGAAAAAACATCAAAACTTGATTTTATCATAGCAAGAATGGGAAATTCTGAATACAGGAAATAAAACAAGAAGGCTTTAGTGGAAAATTCCATTTCAATAATCCACACACTAATTTTTCAAGTATTTTTTGTGTGGCTGAGAAAACTGCAGTTCTAAAAATTCAAATGTCGTCATATGTGGATTTGACTCCTTTGCTTCTCTTGGTCTGTCCCTTCCCCTCCTCTTCTTTCTGGCTTACCAAATCTCCCTGCCCCCTTACAATCAATATGTAAGATGTCCTGTCCTACTATCATTACAGGCACATTACATTTAAATGTATGTTTAAAATGTCTCTCTGTATGTAATAGTTAATTTTCATTGCATTCACTGTGACAGTTCATAATTCAATCTCTCTACCTTACTTTTTAAAAACAAAACACTTTTATAACCACAGTTTCAATTTATTTTCACAACACGTCATCTGGAAGGTAAGCAGATTCAACAGGCATATCATTCCCATTCAGAAAAGAGATAAATGGGTTGAGTGGTGTTGCACCTGGTCGACCACACACCTGACCATGCACAAGGACCCAGACACCCAGTTCCTCCATGTGGGCAGTGGGAGGGAGTTTCATCATGCCATAATAAATTTATTTACTTATTTAAATAAATAAAATACAGAAAAATGGACACAAAGTTCATGCCAGGGGTACCTGCAGAAGAATCATGAACTAAGAAAGGTTCTAGCCCCAAATTGGGAGGCCATTGGAGGAAGGGTATTACCTATACCTCAAACTAGAAGTATTTTATGAATAATTGTAGTATTTCTCTGAGTGTATTCAAATGTCACATTTTCTAAGAAAAATTCTTTAAAGATGCTACTGTTTCTATAAATGAACTTACCTCAAAAATGAAAACAAGCTCCAAGTCCTTTTGATCCAATGATAGCTGTACTCAAGATGTCCTGCAGATAAAAGGAGATGAAAACAAGTCAAATATCACTCATTTAAGGACAATATACTTTTTTTTGTTCATTTGTTTCTTTGTTTAGAAAATAAGATTAGTCTTTTTTTCATACTTTCAAAAATCTAGATTCAAAACTACATAGGTAGAAAAGAAAAACACAGATCAGGAAGGATCACATAGTATAATAAACATGTTAATATAACATATTACATGATTTAATCCTTATAGTAATTAAGATAAAGATTGAACAGATCAAGATATTAAATTTTAAACTAGATTTGAAAACATGTATAGAATTTATCTGTGCATCTTTTAACGCTGCTTATAATTGTATGAGTATGTTATATTCTGCTGGTGCTCACATGGAGTGGCTCCAACGGGGGGGGGGGGTGGTAAACCTCCGACCCTCCCTCACCAGCTCTAGTGGCTGCGTGAATTAGAAAGAGGCATTGGGAGATATTCTGGTACGAACATCTGTTTATTTGGAGATGGGTACAGGCTTTTATACCGAGTTAAACAAAGAACATTTTTTACATGTGTCAGAAATTACAGGTTTCTTAAAGGTCAGCTTGCCCCCATGGAAGGGGGTTGGTATGACAAGAATTGATGAGATACATAAAGGTCAAGACAATTAGTTTCCATGATGCAGGCAAGTTAATTATCCAAAGGTATTTGAGAAAAGCATAGGGGTTAAACCAGTAAGGTGAGGTAAAGAAGAAGAAAAAACAAAGCTTAATGTAAATCACAGATATCAAAGGACACAAGGAAATAGAATATGAGGTCTCACTGTTGGGGACTGGCAGGGATGTATGATACAGTGTGTTCTCCTATATGATCAAAGGTGAAGTTATAGTGAATGTGTGAATTTTGAATGACTATAGTGAACTTTGAGTGAACCCTTGAGCAGGCAGCCATTTGGCCTGCTAGCAGGGGAACTAAGTGTGAGAGGCTTGTAGGCTTTCTGTGAGCTTGAGAGACTAACAAGGAGAAACTGAGTCTGGGAGACTTTTCCTCTTGGCTCATCTCTATAAAGAGAGAGGCTAACAAGTGAGGGACCTCCATCCAAAGGTGGGAGAGCTCCCCTAAGCTCTAACAAGCTTTCACATAGCCCCACAATATTCAATTATCTTATTAATGTAATTGGACCTGTATATTGTATCCAGGCCATATAGATAAGCATAGTAGCCAAGAATGTAAAATGTAAACCCATATTCAACATGAATGCCATTAAATGGCCAACAGCGGTGCAACATACATGCTGTTAGAATACTTTCCAAATATGTACTACCCATATGCATTAAAAGAATATACATTTTTTTGCCTCCAGGGTTATTGCTGGGGCTTGGTGCCGGCACTACAAATTCATTGCTCCTGGAGGCTATTTTTTCCCTTTTGTTGCCCTTGCTGTTTACTGTTGTCCTTGCGCTTTGTGCCATGTGCACTTAACCTGCTGCACTACCGCCTGGCCACCACATGTGTGATATTTTTAAAAGGTAAATAAATAAATACCCCAAATGGGCAGAGACAAGGGCAAATAATTCATACTTCAAATTTTAAACTACCACAAATGCTTTACCATTAGAGAACTACCACAAACACCTATCAATTTAAAAAAAAAAACCTCTAGTAATTACAATATGACTTTTTTATCACACAAGTCTAACAGCAGTGAAAATGAAAAATGAACTGTGGAGTATAGGATGCATGAATCTGAATCCCAACTCTAACTTAAGAGGAAATACTGGGGTTGGGTGGTGACGCACCTGTTGAGCACACCTGTTACAATGCACAACGACACAGGTTCGAGCCCCCAGTCCCCACCTGCAAAGGGAAAGCTTGGGCTGCAGGTGTCTCTTCCTCTCTATCTCCACTTTCTTGATTTCTGACTGTATCCAATAAATAAATAAATAAAGATAACACAATTTTTAAAAGGAGTGATAATACTGAAGATCAGCTTTTTCACTCTTCAGAGCACAGCATAATAAAATCTCACTTAGCCTGAGATTATACCTATATGGTATGCGTAGCAATGGCATAATATAAACTGAAAAGCTATGTGGTTAGATAAATCGGTCCCATAGGCTGTATGCTAAACTACTGCATTTTACTCTAAAACGATTCACTCTTTCTTCAATCTTATGTTAGAAAAAGTTCTAATGAAGTTGGTAACCAAATCAATCCAAAGCAAGCTGCTAAGAAGTAGTAGACAGAGATCTTTGGAGATGGGCTAGTCACTCAGAGGTAGACAAAAGAAATAGGTAGATTAATATAGCAAGAGTGAAAGAAAACATAAGTTATGATGAAATAATTTCTAAGGCATCCTAAAATATATGATATGGAACTACAGAACTATGAACATAATAATAGATTCCAACAATACATTTTTCCTACAACCTACATAATGAATATGCATATCAATTAACTGTACTGTGCTTAGGAGAGCTGGCAAGTGCTTGCTGCATATGAGAAAATTACTACTCTAATAATAGTCCCAAAATAAATAAATTCTCACATTTAAAAGATTATAATTTGACTCACATAGTTGGCAGGAAGGTGACTGATTTGTTGTTGTGTTTGAATATCACATTGCTAGGCATGTTAAATAAAGAAAATGCCGATACAGTTATGGAACAGATATTAGTGGCTCAGACCTAGTAATATAAAGACCTATGTTAGACACACCAGTATAAACACTCCTCAAGAAGTTCACACTTCGGGGGCTGGAAGCACACCATGTTAAATGCACATGGCACAAAGCTCAAGGACAGGAGTAAGGATCCTGGTTCCAGCCCCCAGCTCCCCACCTGCAGGGAGTCGCTTCACAAGCAGTGTAGCAGCTCTGCAGATGTCTATCTTTCTGTCCGTCTTCCCCTCCTCTCTCCATTTCTCTATCCTACCCAACAAAAACAGCTATAACAACAATAACAAGTACAAGGGCAACAAAATGGGAAAAATAGCCACCATGAGTAGTAGATTCGTAGTACAAGCACCGAGCCCCAGCAATAACCCTGGAGGCAAAAAATAATAAAATAAAAAGTTCACACTTCAATAGAAAACATTGCCACACATGCAAGTAAACTTAAAATAAAAAACAAGAAACTGTTTTTTGTTTTTTTTTTAGCAGAGATATAAGCAGGAGATACTTTAGTGTTTGTCTTCTTTTTTTTTCCCCCCTCCAGGATTATTGCTGGGGCTCTGTGCTTGCAGTAGGAATCTACTGCTCCTGGAAGCCATTTTCCCATTTTGTTGCCCCTGCTGTTATTGTTGGTTTGGTGTATTGCACCAAAACCATAAACTTTGGGGAAGAGAGGGGTTGGAGAGTGTATTGGCATGATGGTGTGTGACGGTAGAAAAGGACTTAACGTGGGGGACAGAATGTTTTGCAGAGACTTCTGGGGAGATGAAAACCTGTACCCACATGTCAATACCTGTTTGTAAACCACCAACCTTCCAATAACAATAATTGTTGAAAGTTTTCAAATATCCTGCTTTCAACAAAAAAGTCCAAACTCAGCTACATTTTAATTTCCTTTTATCTACACTGAAAATATCAAAATGCTCAATCCAACTTACAGATAATGTTTCTACTAATAAGAAAACTCTTACCCTTGAAGATCAAGTATTAACAATGAATAGCTTCTCTTCAACTCATCTGATGTCAGAGGGCATATTATAAGTAATAATGCATTTATCATGTTGCACTTGCTATTTCTTTACAAACATGCCCCATATTCGGAGTATTTATTTATATTTACTTATTTATTGCCTCCAGGGTTATCTCTGGGGATCAGTGCCTGCACTTCGAATCCAGGGCTCCTGGTGGCTATCTTTTTTCCGTTATTGTTGCTGTTATTATTGTTGTTGTTCTCAGAGAGAAATTGAGAGAGGAGGGGGAGACAGAAAGTGGGGAGAGAAAGACAGACACCTGCAGACCTGCTTCACGGTTTGTGAAGCAACCACCCTGCAGGTGGGGAGCCAGGAGCTCAAACTGGGATCCTTGTGCAGGCCCTTGTGTGCTTAACCTGGTGTGCTACCGCCCAGCCCCCCACCCACCCCCTATTTGGAATATGAAACACTGGCATTACTCCTACTTTACAGGTAGAGCTTCTAAGGCTTAAAAAAGTCAGAAAATTCCCAAAGTCACAGAGCAGATACTGTGTTTGAGCCTGCACTGCCTCCTGACTGCAGTCTCCATTCTCAGTCAGTAAGCTCCCTGATTAGAAGGCTGTATGGACCGACCAGTCAACACCCATGTTCAGCGGGGAAGCAATTACAGAAGCCAGACCCTCTACCTTCTGCAACCCACAATGACCCTGGGTCCATGCTCCCAGAGGGATAGAGAATGGGAAAGCTATCAGGGGAGGGGGTGGGATATGGAGATTGGGTGGTGGGAATTGTGTGGAATTGTACCCCTCCTACCCTATGGTTTTGTTCATTAATCCTTTCTTAAATAAAAAAAAAAAAAATTTAAAAAAAAAGAAGGCTGTTAGTAAACAGAGTTTTTCAAACAGATTGTCCAAGTCCCTTGAGGTCACTTGGGATGTTTTTAAATGAGTTTTTAAAAAGTGACTTGAGTTTCCTTTAGGAGTCCCTCATTTTGACTCCCAATTATCTGCCCCCTGAGGAGGCATCAATACTAGCCAACAATACTAACTTAGGTGACAGCAGGCTTTGAGTCCAGAATCATGCTCGGACAAAGATGAGAATGAATCAAACAGAGAGAAATAGAATCTTACTAATTTTCAGAGACTAAAAGCTACATAGCACTCACCTACAACACCTATTCAATCAGAAAATGACTCTGTTCTCAGTGTGGCCCCAAAAATCAAACCCAAGGCATCTTGTATGCAATTTCTGTGTGCTATACCAGGCCTCTGTGTGTTGATTTATTCACATAGGAAGCTGCTGGAATACAAAGCTGCTGCACAAGCTATTATGTAAATTTGATACAACCTTATCAGGGTCACTGGGAGCAGTCTAGGCTACAGTCTATGGATCATATTCAAAATTTTTATTGAGCAAATTTATGTGCACTGATAATATACCAGAGGAAAAAGGTAACATTCAGTTTTAATGTGTGTTTTACATAACACAGAGGTTCAAAAGTAGCAGCAGCACCAAAACTGAGAAACTAAGGTGAAATGTGCTTGAACTGATCCCCAGGCAGGACTGGATAGCCTGCCCCACAAGAAACATCCATGTGAAAAGACTACACTTCTCCAGGACAGACTCTATAGACATGCAACTATTACAGTGGAACAGGGTCTTATGCTAATGGGCCAGGATACTGTTCCGAGACAGCTGTCTTAAAAATTGTAATATTGGGACCGGTTGGTAGTGCAACAAATTAAGTGCAGTGGGTTAAGTGCACATGGTGCGAAGCACAATATCCAGCACAAGGAGCCCAGTTCAAGTCCCTGGCTCTCCACCTGCAGGGGGGGGGTGCTTCAAGGGCAGTGTAGCAGGTCTGCAGGTATCTATCTTTCCCATTCTCTGTCTTCCCCTCTTTTCTCTTGATTTCTCTCTGTCCTATCCAACAACAACAAGAGCAACAAGGGCAACAAAATGAGAAAAAATGGCCTCCAGGAGCACTGAATTTGTAGTGCAGGCACTGAGCTCCAGTAATAACCCTGGAAGCAAAAAAGAAAAGAAAAAAAGAAAAAAATGTAATATCCAACTTGTGCTCCTAGGTGGAATCCGATAGGACAGCAAAGCTTGGCTCAGAGTCCTGATTCAGCTACAATGCAGTCTCCCCATAGGGGCCAGCAACTGGGTTGCAGAAGGTATGGTGTCGGCAATGTCCATTAGGTAAATGACTCAAATGGGTTCTCCTGCTCACTGTGAATTCAGGTACCAAGTAAATTTGACTGCATCTGCTTAGAAACTGACCATCTGCAGCTTGGGATGGTAACCCATGGAGAAGGGACACTGACTTCCCCATTCACGCTGGACTGCCCCCCCCCCCTTTACATTTTGCTCTGGGCCCTACAAACTATGTACCCTGTTCTAGCTTTCATTTTATCAAGTATCATCAACAAAAGAAAGGCGTTTGATTAGCACATATTTTTAAAAGTACAAACACTAAAACCATTTGGGACTCCCAGCTTACATTAACCAAGCTGCTTGCTTTTTTTTTTTTTTTTTTTTTTTTTTTCCTGCTGGTGCTCTGTGACAGCACTGCAAATCCATTACTCCTAGTGGCCATTTTTCTTTCTTTTTTTTTCTCTTTCTATTATACTTAATGGGACAGAGAGAAATTGAGAGGGGAGGAGGAGGTAGAGAGGGAGTGAAAAAGACAGACACCAGCAGGTCTGTTTCACTGCTTGTGACATATACTCCTCACAGGTCAGGAACAAGAACTCTAACCCAGGTCCTTGTGTATGGTAATATGAGCACTAAACCACCTAGCTGAGTGCCACCACCCAGCTCCCTAAGATGCTTTCTCTATAGCAACTTTTGTGTTTTAGTAACTAAGAAAAAGGAATTTTTATCCTGGGCCAGTTGGTAGCACACCTGGTTAAGCTCAACATCACAGTGTACAAGGTCTCAGGTTCAAGCCCCTGGTCCCCACCTGCATTGAGAAAGCTTCATGAGTGGTGAAGCAGAACTTCAGGTGTCTTTCTGTCTCTTTTCCTCTCTACCCCCCCCCCAATTTCTCTCTCTACATATCCAATAATAAATAAACAAAAATAAATGTTTAAAAAAAGAGAGAGAAGGCATTTTTATCTAGAGTGGAACTCATCAAGAATAGGACAGAGAGTGGGGGCGTGGGGGATTTGCCTATTTCTCCAATGTAATGTCATACAACACCCTTTTTTTCTCTGTCACCTTCCTTTTACAGTTAGTCTTTAAATTTTTGAAGACAACTAAACATGAGTTCACCACTTTGCCCTCCAGCTCATATATGGGAGAATGACACTCTGATTCTTCCCATTCTCATAAATAAATAAACAACCAAATCCTTCAAAATAATTTTGAAGGTATAAACAGTCATAGGCCCAAGTCATACAAGTGAAATGCAAAGAGAAGAGTTTGAAACAGGACAGTAATAATAACAGCAGCTAGTATATAGCATTTGCTGTTTCAGGTTCTTTCCCAAATGCTTAACATGCATAACAAATAACACCACCCTCTCTCCTAGAGAAGAGAATATTAAAGCATAGGAATCTGAATAATTTGCAAAGTCAACCAACTGCTAAATGGTGGAACTTGGATTCTAGTCTAAACAATATACTGTAGTAAGTTTTAGCAAATAGGTTCAGGGAACAACTATAAGCAAGGGTTTAAAGAAACTGGTAGCATTAGATAAAGCTAGTATCTTTCTATTACACACACATCACACACTCACACAATGTTGGCATTGGGCCTTCGTGCCTGCAAGACAAATCTACAGCTCCTACTAGCCAGTTGCCCCCACCCCACCTTTTTCTTTCTCTTTTGGCAGGGCAAAAGAAGTGGGGGATAGGGAAGAGAAAGAAAGACACCTACATCACTGCTCCACTGCTAATGAACCTTCCCCCAGGTCCTAAAATACACAGTAATTTGCGTGTTCTACCAGGTGTACCACTGCCCAACCCCTATAGATTTTTTTAAAAGCCTTAGAAATCCTTTGAAAAACAAAAAGAGAAGATAAACAAAGACACCGGCTCCATCTTCAAAAATTTTATGGACCATAGAGATAATTGCTCACGTTCACCATTCTAAGAAGTAGCATCAATGGCTTCCCTATATAGTTTCACCCATACTTTCATATTTAAAAACGATTGATGACTCCTGACAATATATTAGGCAAATGGAACTGATTAGGATAATTAAACTTAATTATAGTTATGACAAAAAGTGATACCGTATCATAAAATCAAAAAACCACACCAGCAATGGCTGTACCTGGGGTTACACTGAAAAAAAAAAAAAAAAGCAGCAGCATATAATTAAGCAAGATGGCTATTTAAAGGTCTTTCTGAGTGGACTTGCCCATACCAATTAATTAATCACATGCTTCATTCATTGACATATATTTAAATTTTTTTCTTGAAGCTTAAGTCCTACAGAGATTTTCTAGAATTAAACTGCCCTTGTTTGCACTGTGTGAACAGATCAGTCATATATTATATGCTACCCTACTAGTCCAATCTCAGTATCTGTAAACTATAACTTAGCATCAATAGTGGCAGTTTCATATTCTTATCTGTCAAATGAAACATTTATTCCTGCTGTCCTGATTTACTCATATCTGAACTGGATCTGCCCCACAAAACAAACTGACTTCCAAATTCACTCACTGATTTTAACAGCACTTCATTTCTCTTCCTTGCCTAAGTTAGGAAATGCTAGTCATTATTGATTCTTCTGTTGCTTTCACTCCATATCACCACTTGCCTGGATTATCAAAATGAACTTCACTCATTTTCCTATTTCACATAGTGTACACCCTTCAATTTTTTTTCAGACAATGAAAATTTATGTTTTAAAAATATGCTACTTTTACGTTTGCTGTCTTCCATCCCAGATTTCTCCATTTACTCTAATCTGAGTAATTCAATTTGATTTCTGATCTTGGAAACTCAAAGTGCTGGGCTGGAAGAGCTCAGCAACCCCGTAGTTTGAAACAACAGTTAATCTCTTCTCATAGGCTCCATAGTCCACCATCATCAGGCTAATCAGATTCTCCCCAACTGTCCCCACAGCACTCTCCTCTTCCCAGTTACTCTCTCCATGCACCTGAACTATGAGTCTCATTCTTCTGATGCACTAATTCCTTCATCTAAGATGACTTCACCTATGCTGTGTCATCTAAAAGATCCTTAAACACAAGGGATTGCAAGGTACTGTAATTTTCTTTGCCCTTTCTTGACATTTGCAAATTCTTTACAATCACTATGGTTTCTTGTATTTGGTTACAGTTAAAAAAAAAAAGATACAATTTGTGAACCAAAACTACAATGCAAAATTAACTCAGCACATGAAGTCTAACCCAGACACCCTCAATAATAAGCCCTCCTATATCTCCCTTAAAGCCTTATTTGATAAACACATTTGGTCCTGCTAACTTTGAAATTTAACCTGTAGAAGCTGTGGTTCCAATGAAAAACTTAACAGTTAACAGATTGATTTTCTGGAGTTCTCTTAGGTACACATGATCAATTTAAATAGATCTTGTACACTGCTAATGTGGCTATTTGAAATACTTAATCTTGGTATCTTAAATAACTCACTCCCAGTTTTCTATAAATAATCTATTTCAGTAATTTACCAGTTAAATTATTTTCATAAAGGATTACCATTTGAATTAGTATGGAAGTAGCAACTGATAAAGTGAGTAACTTTGGAGGAGGTTCAAACTTTGTTTTTCTCTGCACTCAGTATTTAGTCAGCTTGCGATCCAACTGCTCAGAATCTGCACTAAGCTGATTTTGACATAAAATTCATCAACATTTATTTAAGGAAAGATAATTAATGTTTTATATGTACTACAAAGAGCAAAAATCTCAAAACCCACCCCTTCATGACTCATATCCGTTGACTAGTTTTATATTGTCTCTGTCTCTCTCTTTAGACTCATCAACAAATGAAGACAGTCACTACACAAAACCACCAAGGTTCAAGTGGTAAAACAATGCAAACACATTTCAAAAACTACAAAGCCTCACTACTAAAAGATAACTATTCTGCAAGCAGTATTTATAATTCAAATGTTCATAATTCTGTTTATTATGAAATATTTCTCTAGTAGAAAAGCTTAAGTGACAAGGATTAGAAATAAGAATCATACTTAACAATAACAAATTTCTAAGTCTGGGATTTTATACATCTAGATATTTTACAAGTAGGACACAAAATTCTGTAACAAATAATTTCAGGCAGTTAAGTGTTTGAAAACCTTTTCTTAAAAATCTCTGGAGAGAGAAATTTCACAGCTTTTTGAGTGTTTTTCTTTTCAGTCTGGAACTTAACAATGAAAAAAAGTATAAGCAAGTAAATTCTCATTTCTTTTGTCTCAAATGCCAGTACCACCATAAGCCAGAGTTGAGCAGTGCTATGGTTTCTCCCTCCTTAAAAAAAAAAAAAAAAAAGAAGTACCTGACCTCACCAATGTGTCCTGGAATACCACCTCTCCAGAGCCCAACCTCACCAGGGAAAGACAGAAACAGGCTGGGGGTATGGATCCACCTGCCAACATCCATGTCTAGTGGAGAAGCAATTACAGAAGTCAGACCTGCCACCTTCTACATCCCCTAAAAAATTTTGGTCCATACTCTCAAAGGGATAGAGAATAGGGAAATTTCCAATAGAGGGAATGGGACACAGAACTGTGGTGGTTGGAACTGTGTGGTATTATTATCTTACAATCTATTATCTTACAATCAACCTATTATCTTATCAACCTATTATCTTACAATCTTGTTAATCATTATTAAATCACTAATAATAAAAAATAAATATTTTTAAAATAAGTAAATGAAATGAAACTGGATGTAAGATTATATTCTACAATAGGTTTTGTAACTGGTAAAGACACGATTTTCCAAAACAGTTCTAAGTTTTTTCTTTCATTTACATCACCTTCTCAAAAAAACATCTATTACCTAAGCAAAAAAAAGGCAAATCAGGTTTTCCAGATTTCATACATACCTTGACACCTACCAACGTAAAATGTAAAACATACTGTCTTCAATTCATCGCACAGAACACCAGCACTCCACGTACTTGTCGAATGTTAATGCTAAATTCCTAACACAAAAGGAAAAACTGGGGCTGGGCAGTAGCGCACCTGGTTGAGCACACATTACACTGCACAAGGACCCAGGTTCAACTCCCTGGTCCCCACCTGCAGGGGGAAAGCTTTGCAAGTGGTGAAGCAGGGCTACAGGTGTCTGTCTGTTTCTCTCCCTCTATTACCCCTTCCCTCTTGATTTATGGCTGTCTCTATCCAATAAATGCAGATAATAATTTTTAAAAATTTTTAAAAAGGAAAAACTAAGACAACTGATACTAGAGAGGATATAAGGTCTACTTAACCAAATCTCTCAAGACCCACCCATGTCATGCCTTCAGAAGAGCAGAAAGGAATGGAATGCGCCTGTAATCTATTACTTTCATTGTAGCCAAAATGTATCTCTAACTTGGACTACATAAGGCTATGCCTTAGCCTCTTACTGAAGGACAGTTTTGGAAATTAGTGCTTAAAAGAATAGTTTTTTTTTTTTTGGGGGGGGGGAGTCGGGCGGTAGTGCAATGGGTTAAGCGTACGTGGCGCAAAGGGCAAGGACCTGCGGAAAGATCCCGGTTCGAGCCCCCGGCTCCCCACCTGCAGGGGAGTCGCTTCACAGGCAGTGAAGCAGGTCTGCAGGTGTCTATCTTTCTCTCCCCCTGTCATCCCCTCCTCTCTCCATTTCTCTCTGTCTTATCCAACAACGACATCAATAATAACTACAACAATAAAACAACAAGGATAACAAAAGGGGATAAATAAATAAATATAAATTTTTTTCTGGTTTCTAACAGTGTCCAGTATATTATTCAAAATATCTTTTAGTATCATAGCACTTTCTATGAGTCTTCACTGACAAATCACACATTGCAGTTTACTGAAATTCTTTATTTCCTTCTATCACCTCCCTTGGGCAGTAAGATCAAGGACAAAAACTACTACGGATTCAATATTATTTCACAAATACTGAGTACAATGCACGGCATATAACAGCTCAACACACATTTACGAAATAAACACTAACACATTGTTTTTCTACGATAATAAATTCAGTGAGAAGTAGGAAATAATCTTAAAAAGAAATCTTAGGTACACAGTGATCAATTTAAATAGATGTTGTACACTGCTAATGTAGCTATTTGAAATACTTAATCCTGGTATTTTAAATATTTGTTTATCTTCTCCACTCTTCCTGGAACCTGCCTAGCTCACAGTAAGAAATTAATAAATACAATATATAATGCTGAAAATGTTGATGAGGCCAGTGACAACTATAACAGCAGTAGTGTCAGAAAAAAAATATTCTCCTCATTAATACAGCATAAAGCAAACTGTCATTAAAATTAAATGTCAACATATTAAGTAATTAATTTTGCATATTAAGATTATGAGTGGCAGGGCTGGGGAAACAGCATAGTGGTTCTGCAAACAACTTTAATGTTGGAGGTTCTGAGGTTCCAGGTTCAATCGCCAGTATTCCCATAAGTTAAAGCTAAGCAGTGCGCTCGCTCTCTCTCTCTCTGTTTGTGTGTGTGTGTGTGTGTGTGTGTGTTTGTTTCTCTCTGTAACTCTCTCAATAAAGTAAATGAATAAATAAAATACTGAAAAAACATTATGGATGGGTATTTTACAAATTTCCCAACATTAGTGAAGGGGGTTTAGTGGTGCTCTTATACACCATTAATTCTAGAAAGAACCAGATCCTTGTGTAAACAAAATATAGACAGCCTAAAGAGCTATTAAGATAAGGAAAAAGCTATTTTCCTACCAAAGGATATTTACATTTCAAGTATCTCAAGTCTCAAGTTTGTGGGCTTTTGCCAGCTGTGTGCAGGATTTCAAAGGATAAATATCCTCTGTTTCCTCCTGCAGAGGACAACTGCCTGAAGAATTGGATTCTATCTTTCTGTACCTGCTAGGTGCCTGTATAATGATAAGGAGAAAGCAGGGAGCCAAAAGTGACAATGATCTCCCACCTGTAGAGGATATACCTGTCACTCTGGTGCTCAGTGTGCCTTTGCCATGACTCTTCTCATTCCAACTCCAGTATTAAGTAGTTCATAGCTGGAGAAGCAATTGTCCTTAATTAACAAGCCTGGTTTTGACACATATGCATGATGAACACACCCACGAACAAGCACATGCATGTACACACACACACACACACACATTCTACTTAAATGTATCTTATGACATAGTATCTTATGACTATAACCCCACAAGCAATCTAAAGAACTCTGTGAAAATAAAACCTCATGAAGAAATCTCTCTGGTCTATCAAGGAAAGTGCTTCTCAACTTGATAATTTGGCTTACAGTCTGGAAGGTTTCACTTCCCCAGAGTAGTAGTGGGATAAAAGCATACACCCTTTGGGCCTAATACAACCCATTCCACAATCCAGAGATGTATAAAGAGATGAGTCTAATACCTGAAATCATGCACTCTGGCATCCAGATTCAAGACGCCTCAGAGACTAATTGTTTCCTACAGGATAACAAGAAATAAGCAAGATGTCTTTCAAGATTTTGATGAGAACTTGAAACCATAGTTATTATTTACATACTGTAGAAATAGGCTTCAGGTATTGATAAGTATAAACATGTTGACAGGGCAGGGGAGATAGCATAATGACAGTGCAAACAGACTCTCATCCCTGAGGCTCCGAGGTTCCAGGTTCAATACCCCTGTATCTCCATAAACCAGAGCTGAACAGTGCTCTAGTAAGAAGACAACACACACACACACACGCACGCACGCACGCACGCGCGCGCGCGCGATGACTATCCATATAAGTAGTTTTCAAAAGTATGTTTTGGAAATATACAGATATACTTAGACAATGGATTTGACTTTAAAAAAACTTTTGTAAAAAGATCTCCTTCCCCTCAGTATGAGAATTCATTTTCTGAATCCTTTAGTTCAAACAAGAATACATTTAGAAGACAACAATCATTACATTAGTCATTAAAGGTAAATAACATGATACAGAATTCTGTTTCCTTCCTTGTCATAGAAAGAACCAAAACCTTAACTTGGCATTCAGCATTCTTTACATAAATATATGCATTCTAGGAAGTCAGGCAGTAGCACAGATATGGCACAAAGTACAAGGACCAAGATCAGGACTCTGGTTCAAGCCCCCAGCTTCCCACCTGTAGAGGAGTAACTTTACAGGCAATGAAGCAGGTCTGCAGGTGTCTATCTTTCTCTTCCCCTCTACCTTTCCCTCCTCTCTCGATTTCTCTCTGTCCTATCTAACAACATTGACATCAATAACAACAACATTAATAACTACAACAACAATAAAAAACAGCAAGGACAATAAAAGGAATATATATATATGTATGTATATATACACATTCTAGCCTCTATTTCACTAATCCCAACACCTATGCACTCAGTAAAACAATAAAAAATGGAAGTAGAGCAATAAGCAAGACTACAAATAGTCTCAGCCCTTTGAAGTTCACAGTAAAGTGCCTGATAACCAGAGGTCAATTCAGTGTGTTGCCCAAATACTCATTAGTATTTGATCATTAGTATATGATCTCACTCATATTTACTAGGCAAGATAAATGCAAGACAGCTCCAGACCCAAGATACAGGGGATTCAAAAGTTCCTGCTATTATAAAGTTTGTGAGTGAAGATGTATCTTTCCAGTTATATGTCATATTCATTTTCTCCCTCTCCTCTCCACTCCTCTCCTCTCCCCTCCCCTCCCCTCACCTCCCCTCCTCTCCCCTCCTCTCTTCTCTCTCTCACTCTTTCATACCTTGGAATTCTTCCTTTTCTCCTCAGCTGAGCATTCTGTCATATCAGAGAATCACAAATACAGTTTTCAGACAGAGGCACAGAGTTATTACAGAGCCAGCAGCAATGTTACTATCAACTAAGAAACTACTGAATCAATACTTAACATTCCCCTGAGAGCAGGACCATCTTCTCTGGACTGAGCTGATTTATTTTCACTTGAGGAAAACCTTACATGCTTATTTCTGTTTCACAGATGTCAGAAAGCAATTGAAAGGAAAAAAGAGAACTAACAATATCTAATTGATGCAAACTCCTATAGATGTGATTCCAGTGATGAAAATAACTGTGTGCAACAGAGGGACTGTATTACTACAGTTTCATTTAAATCTTCCCTCCTCAAAACTCACTCCAATTTTAAATTTTCTTAAATTTCAACAAGCAACTAGAAGCTTTCATACAACCAAAAGAGCCAGATTGGTACTATAGTTACAAACTGGAAAAAAAAGGTATCATGCAAATATTATTAACAATGCAGGTAATTACTGTTTCCACAGGGAAATTCCTGCAAGGGAAGGGATAGCTGGACATTTATTCAGCACTTGAGCAGGTTGGGGAAAGGCCAGAGCTAAGGTTCACCCACCAGGTTGCCATCTGGCTTGAGACCAAGCAGAACAACAGAACTTGGCTAAGGAGTTACTGTGCTGTGCCTCCAACTGAGCATTAGCTTTATTTATCCCAATGGGCACTGTTGCCATACAGAGTTTCACACCATTCTTCTGTATGAATTCTTTCTGAGCCAGGAGGACAAGGGGGAGGGCGAGGGGGATATTCTGTCACAGTTGGTGTTGTCCTGACCTCAATTTAGATACTTGTCCCATTGGAGAGAAAGGGGAAAAAAATTAACTGTCTCCTGTTCTATAAACTCCTAAGAGCCCAGAGCCCAAACCAAAACTGCAAGCAAGTGAAGGAATGGACAGAATTGGCAGGGGTGTGTGTCTGGAAGGAAAAGCAAAATCAAATGGAAATCCTGCACCTCCTTCACAACACATTATAAATCTGAAATACGGTAAGAAAACACTCACAAAAGATGAGTCACTTAACAACTAACACATTTCTATTTCATTTAGTATCTCATCTGAAGGTAGAGTAGGTTGGCTATAGTATTTAGGCAGCAAATTAGGAATGAATGAATGAACATGTAATTCATCTTCAGAACCAGGGCAGATGAGAGTAATAACCGTGAGTGCTAACAAAGACAAAGACATCCAAATGATTCCCTTTCTTGTTTATTTATTGGATAGAGATGGCCAGAAATAAAGGGAAGGGAGTGATAGACAGGGAGAGAGAGCCAGAGAGACACCTGCAGACCTGCTTCACCACTCACAAAGCTTTCCCCCAGCAGGTGGGAGTGAACCTGGGTCCTTATACTTGGTAACAAGTATGCCACTACCCAGCACCAATAATTTTCAAACCCTTTCCGTAAGGGTTTATTACTACTGGGAATTATTACTTCTCTCCTGAATAACTAATGCTATGTATTAAAAGAAAATTGTCAATAAGATTCAGCTTGGGATATATGATTTAATTCCTCCCAGGCCCCACCACAAGGGAAAAAAATGTCTACAAGCAACTATATAGCTTATTTTTCCTCCAAGTGATGGAGATGGAGGCTGGCTGAGCAATGTGTGAAGTGACAGTATGATGTCTGACAACGTTAGACAAACATCAAGCTCCCTGAGCATTTCTGCCACTGAACTTCCCTTCACACCTCCTTCTCCAAGGTATGAAGGGAAAGGGAGCTGCTCCCCCTCTGGAGCTTTTGGGAACTCCTTTCCTCCCGTTTGCTACCCTCTCTCCTGATCAGAAGCCCACCCCAGTAAGATAAGCACACACCCAGCAAGTCATCCAGAGGTCAAGTGTGTTTGATGCTCCCGGTTAAAGATGACAGGAGAGCAGTGTTCAGATACACTCAGAGGTGAATGCTATATGCAGACACCATTCCAGACAAGAGTGGCATGTCCAGAGCCTTTTCAAAGCAAGCACCTTCCCAGTCTCAAGACGTGAGAAATGTGGCCCTCTCTCCTGGTTAATGCTTCCAAGTTTTCACCTTGAAACCAACTGAGGTGGTGTCTCATTCTGAGTGTTCCTTGCTTTCCTACAGTCACCACCATAGCTCCACTTCAAAAGTCAACCCAAGCATCCTCCCCCTCTATTTCTACCTCATTCAAGCTAGGGGCCCAGGACTCCCTGCACCTCCTTACTCTGCATTCCAAAGGTTGCATGTCTTACTCAGTACACTGAACTCTTCTCCATTTGTCTCCCCCTCCCAGAGTCAAAGGCACAAATCTCCTTATCCTCACACCAGGTGCCTTTGAGAATTTTACACATTCCAGAACTCATTTGTATTTTGCTTGCTAACTAGATTCTCATTAGTCCTATAATCTGCACAGGATTCTGTCGCAGCCCCAAACATTTTTCCTCTCTATGCAAAGATAGATCATTTTGCTTGGGAAAAGCTGTCTGGGTAACTTTTCTTAACTGTTGATCAACTACCCTTTGCTCTCTGGTAGTACGCTTTAATAATTAAATTTATATAGAAGAAAATGCTATTAAATATTCAGGATGGTGGTGCACCTGATTGAGTTCATGTATCACCATGTAATAAAGACCCTGGTTCAAGGCCCCTGTTCCCACCTGCAGGAGGAAAGCTTCACAAGTGGTGAAACAGTGCTTCAAGGTCTATCCTCCTCCTCTCTCTCTCTTTCTCTCCTTCCCTCCCTCTCCCTCTCTCTCCCTCTCCCTCTCCCTCCCTATGTCTCTCCCTCTCCTTTTACCTTTCTTTCTCCCCCCCCCCCCCGCAATTTCTCTCTGTTCTATCAAATTCAGTCTGGGAGCAAATAACAGGTGGAACTGTCCAGTCCACCAAGAAATTAAATGACATGAACTTGATGACATTAACAACACATTCTAATCAACAGGATTCAACCAGAAATAGCAGTGAATTACTCTAAGTGGGCCCAAAATGAAACATTAAGATGATTAATGCAAGGACAAAAATTGACCCTATTGAAGGACTTACTAGGAGTGTTTTGCTGTTTTTGTCTTTTGCCTCCAGGGTTATCTCTGGGACTCAGTACCTGCATTATGAATCCACTGCTTCTGGGGCCTATTTTTTCCCTTTTGTTGCCCTTGTTGTTTAAAGTTGTTATTGTTATTCTTGTTGTTACTGCTGCCATTGCTGTTGGATAGGACAGAGAGAAATCTAGAGAGGAGGGGAAGACAGAGAGGGGAAGAGAAAGATACGACACCTGCAGACCTGCTTCACTGCCTGCAAAACGACCCTCCCCCCGCAGGTGGAGAGCTGGGGCTCTAACTAGGGACCACAAAGGTCCTTGCTGCTTGCACTTTGCACCAAGTACACTTAACCTGCTGCACCACCACCCAGGCCACACTAGGAGTGTTTTTACAACTGTGATATCAAGATCACAGATAATCTTTTCCCAGAAGTTTTCTTTCGTTTCCATGGCATATACAGGAATGAATTCACTCCATGTTACAAGCAGAACTGTTCAACTAGACAATAAATAACTTGGTGCAGTTAGCAAATAGTATTTGTACTAGAAACCCAGTGTAATGTTTGCTTCTTGTATCTCTAGGGTCACACCCATGAATGATTCCACCATCAGGATGACTTCTTCATTCTTCTCATTTCAGATGTGTGTGTGTGTGTGTGTGTGAGAGAGAGAGAGAGAGAGAGAGAGAGAGAGAGAGAGAGAGAGGAGAGAGAGAAGAGGAAAAGGAGGGGAGGAGGGAAGGGGTGGTGAGGGAGGAAAGGGGAAAGGAGAAGGGAGGGGAAGGAAAGGGGAGGGGAGAGAAAAGGGAGGGGAGAGGGAAGGGGAGGAGAGAGGGAAGGGGAGAGGGGAGAGAGGGGAGGGGGAAGGGAAGGGGCTACAACAGTGGTCTACTATGTATGGAGTTTCCTCATAAGCCACCATGAATGCTCCCATAAGGTACTGGAGCTAAACCCAGGGCCTCACATATGGTAGGATTCCTGGTGTTGTTTTTTTCCAGCCATAAAAACCAGTTAAGAATCCTTAAGTGCGGGGTTTATTTGCCTTACTGATAGCAAGACATAGAATCGTGGGCAGAAGAGTCTAACTCAGATTGCCATTATCAAAACAAAAATGTGAGTGCTTCCATCTCCTTACATCATAGAACAACAACAACAACAACAACAAACATGATAATCAATCTATGAATTCAGATTGGTAGAAAGACAAAAATTGAAATTTCTTAGTTTTTATTTTCTGATCACAATAAAGTGGCAGAGATTATAAATGAGTCATCTGTACAGAACTCAGTCATCAACCATTTTTGGCACAAAGTTAGGTGTGCCTAATTCACTGTACCCTTATTTTTTTAAGTATCACACAAGAGTTCTTATCTCTGAATAGTAAGCATTCATTTAATTCAGTCCTAGCTATTTACTAATACACTATTTACTCACAAGAAGTTTTAGATCAAGGTCCATTTTAGAATTTTAAATATACATACTTATTCATTTAAAAAGACACATTTAAATCTCTAAAAAGCAGGACTCACAGAACAATTAATATAACAGAGTACTTATGAACTCATTTTGTTCTGGGCTAAGAGACAACACAATAGTTATATAAAATGGTTTTCATGCCTGAGGCTCTAAGATTTCAGATTCAGTTCCAGGCAGTGCTGAAACTGAACAGTGCTCTAGATAAATAAATTAAATTAATAAATAAAAATAAACAAAATAAAAACTATTTTTCTTCACAATGCTGTATGGTAAGAGTGTAATTCGGAAAACACTACCGACCAGTGTTAAAGACACTAGGTAACAGTTACTGTAATGACCCCATTTTAGCCCTTTAGTGTATGAAACTTCTCAACCGAAGCCTGTGAAACACAAATTCAGTACTATACACTCTCTCTGAATTATAATCATGCCAACTTTAATCCATAAGCTCCAAGACAGTAAAATCACACCTCCTAAATTTCTGTCATGGAAACCTAACATTTATTTAAGCGGGATACAAAATAAGAAAACTGGGCAGAATGATTTCTAAGATTATTACAAATATTTCAATCTACTGAATGTAAAATGATCTTAAGGAGTTTGGTAGGGGCTTACATTCTTTGTAAATTAAAATCCTTATCACATTACTTATTATCAAAGGGAAAAAGTACTTATGATGGAGAGGTGTGATGAACACTGCCTTAACAAAGTGATCAAATACCATTAGCAAGTAAGGTGACTACCTCGCTCCGTAATGTGACACAATGCGGAAAGCATACCACTGCTTACTGGGTACTCCTTCCCATAGTGCTTCACTGGCATATCAGTTATGGCTACAGGAAATACCCCCAAACTCAGCAGTTTCAAAGACTAGTGATCCATTGTTAGCTCTCACATTTCTGTGCATCAGGAATATAGACAGACCACTGACATCGATGCATTTCTCTACACTACTATGTCCAGAACCTCAGCTGGAAGAATCGAACCATTCACTAGTGCACATTCACTAGTGCACATGACTCTCAAATGACCTTACATGATACCGGGTGGTATCATCATAGGGCCTGGCCTTCCTCATGCCTCATGATGTGCTGGCTAGGCCAGAAGTAATTAAGCATCACAAGAGTGAGTGAGTCTTTAGTCACAAAACATGACTGCTGCCTTGATTCACTGGCCAGCTGTCTGAAAATGTCTGCTCACATACAACAGTCAAGAAACAAAGACTCCACCTCTCAGAGAAGTGTCAGCCATACTTTCGAAAAGGATGCAGATGGGAACAATATACTTCTGCAACTTTCACTGGAATAAACAATCTACCATAACCTGAACCTAATCACTAAGTAACAACATTCATTATGTAAAACAAATACTCTATAAGACAACTGGTCTACTCTCTTCAAAACTTTATTTATTTATTTTGCATCCAGGGTTATCTCTGGGACTAGTGCCTGCACTACGAATCCACTGCTCCTGGAGGCCATTTCTCCCATTTTGTTGCCCTTGTTGTTATGCTTATTGTAGTTGTTACTGTTCTCATAGCTGTTGTTTTTGTTGGATAGGACAGAGAGAAATCGACAGAGGATGAAGGAGTTAGACACCTGCAGACCTGCTTTACCGCTTATGAAGTGACTCCCTGAAGGTGGGGAGCTGGGAGCTCCAACAGGGATCCTTACATCAGCCCTTGCATGTTGGTATGCATGAGACCCCTTCTGTTTCATTTGGTTTAAATCCCCCCTGCTTAACACTATTCTATTTACATAACCACTGTTAACAAGCACCACCCTCCCTCCAGGGCATTGGTGGTTCAGTCATAGGATTCTCGCCTGCTCTGCCCCCTCCTTGTCACACCCTGATCCTCTCCTTGTCACACTCTGATTTTCACCAGTCACTTTTCTCTCCACCCTCACTATGTCACATCCTGTTTCCACCCTACTTGGCAGGTATATATAAAGACAGCATTGTGAGTTTTACAGTACTTGAGTTTAGCTTAGGTCAGCTTAGATTGTGCTGCGTCCTGCATGAATAAAGAGATACTGCCTACAGCTCAACCATGAGTCCCTGGTCGTCTGTTACCCGCCGTGAAGCCAGCCCGGTGAAAACAACATAGCCCGTCGAAAACAACACTTGCACTTAGCACCCCAAAATTTAAATTTTATGAAAGGCATTTCAAAGATCTGCCCAATAGAAATTTCTGCATTGATGTATACATTCTGTACATGTTCTGTTCAATAAACTAGCCAAGAGCTGCATCTGACTACTACGCATTTCAAATATGGAAATTTAGAGGAATTAAAATTGTAATATATTTAAATGTATTATTAAAGTTAAAGATTAAAAAGGCAACCAAACTCTATGCATTTGCCTCAATACAGACCAGTTCAAACAAACAGCAAGCATTTTTTTCTTTTTATTTAACTTTATTTATTTATTTGTTATTGGATAGAGACAGATAGAAATTGAGAGAGAAGGGGGAGATAGAGAAGAAGAGAGGCAGAGAGACACCTGCAGACCTGCTTCACCACCTGTGAAGTGACTCCCCTGCAGGTGGGGAGCCAGGGGCTTGAACCAGAATCCTGACCAGTCCTTGCACTTTGCACCACATGCGCATAACCCGCTGCGCTACCACCCAACTCCAGAGAGGCAATTTTAATACAGCTGGAGAAATCTTTAAATGGACTTTAAGGAGGGGAGGGCAGGTGGTGACGCACCTAGTTAAATGCACATGTTACCATGCACAAAGACCTGGGCTTGAGCCCCTGATCCACACTTGCAGGAGGACCCTTCACAAGAGGTGAAGCAGATCTGCAGGTATCCCTCTCTTTAGCTCCCTCTCCCCTCTCCATTTCTTTGTCCTATCAAATTAAATAATAATAATAAAAAGAAAAAATGGCTGCCATGAGTGACAGGTTTGTAGTGCCAGCACTGAGCCACAGCATAACCCTAGTGGCAACTAAAAAAAAAAAAAAAAAAAGTATATGGACTTTAAAATGGATAGCATTGAATCAGTGTTAAAAAATCATTCGGGAGTCGGGCAGTAGCGTGGCAGGTTAAGCACAGGTGGAACACAGCACAAGTCCTGGCGTAAGGATCCCGGTTCGAGCCCCAGGCTCCCCACTTGCAGGGGAGTCGCTTCACAAGTGGTGAAGCAGGTCTGCAGGTGTCTATCTTTCTCTCCCCCTCCCTGTCTTCCCCTCCTCTCTCCATTTCTCTCTGTCCTACCCAACAACAACAACATCAATAACTACAATAGTAACTACAACAATAAAACAAGGGCAACAGAAGGGAATAAATAAAATAAAAAGAAAATAAATATTTAACAAAAAACATTCAATATGGAAATGCTATCATGACAGCCCAGAAAGTTGTACAATGAATAGTGTGTCAGACTTGAAGTTCCTCAGTTCAATTTCTGACACCGAGGGTACCAGAGTGATTTTCTAGGTTTTTTTCTTCCTTTTTTTTTCTCTCAATCTCTCTCTCTCTGAATATTTAAATACTATGATTTTTTTTACATTTAATTATCATTTATTTATTACCAGAGCACTGCTCAGCTCTGGTTTATGGTAGTACAGGGGACGGAACCTGGGACTTTAGAGCCTCAGGCACGAGAGTCTCTTTACATAACCATTATGCTATCTACCCCTGAACTATGCATGACCTATGTGAAAATTTTAAAATAGAGGTTGAAAGAAAGGGGGGGGGAGAAGAGAGGGACAAAGGGGAGAAAGTAAAAAAAAAAAAGGGAGGGTGGAAGAAAGGAAGGAAGAATGGACTAGGCAGTGGTGCACCCAGCTATTAGCTGTAACAATGAATAAGGACCTTGGTTCAAACTCCCAGTTTTCACCTTCAGGGAGAAGCTTCACAAGTAGAGAAGCAGTGCTGCAGATGTCTCTCTTTTTTCTCTCTTTCTTCCTCTCCTTTCCTTCACAATTTCTCTGTCTCTATCCAAAATTTTAATAATAATAAAATTAAAAGAGAGGGGCAGAAGGAGAAGAAGGGGAAAGAAGGATAGAGGGAGGGAGAGAGGGGAGGAGAGAGGGAAAAAGAAACAGATTAGCTTGATAATAAGCATCTGAAGCAGAGATGACTTCCTGCAACAAAGTAACTACTGGGTCACAAGAGGAAATTTAAGTGACATTTGTGAAGAAAATTATGTTGCTCTTAACTAAAAGATGAAACTGGAAGATGAATGCACAAGGTTATTAAGACAGATGCTACATGGCTTTCTCTCACCTCCACTCCATTTCACTGAAGTTCTTCTGTATCAGGATACCATTGTTTTAGCTTACACTTCAAAGTGACAAATTCCACACATTTCACATACACTTATTCTGTGTCTCCTCATGTTCCATAATTAAAGTTTCCAATATTATCAACTTCCCAATTGTAAGTCTTGCTATATGTGAATAAGCCATGAATTACTCCTTTTATTTTTCACACAGTATTTCCAAAGAGCTGGAGTATAAAATTATTTTATAAAGAAAGTTAAAAATTAAAGAGAAAATAGATTTTAAAAACCATCAAAAGAGTAGTAGTGATAAGAAATTTAAAAAATTATCATAAAAAAATTCTTGACAATAGGTCAAGAAACCATTTGTTCAAATCAACAAGATTCAAGGCAAAAGTAAATTAAGATAGATCCTAGTGAGGGCTGGACAGTGACATACTCGGCTAAGGAGACATATTACCAAGTCCAAGGACCTGGGTTCAAGCCCCTGCTCCCCACCTGTGTGGTGGAATCTTCACAAGCTTTATATCTCCTCCTCCTCTCTAAATTTCACTCCGTACTATCTAATAAAAGAAAAATAAAAAGGAAAAAAACAATAAATTCTTCAAAAAGAAAGAAAGGAATATACTAGTGCCAGTGAGTGCGGAGCCAAATTTCACACAAAATTTCAGCCCAGAGTTTACGTTAATCATAATACCATCAGGCTTTTGAAGTCTTTATCTCTGTAAGGCTACAACTAAGTCATAAAGACAGTATGTTCTGAGGTTGGTATACTCACCAATGTTCTCCAACTCTAAATACATGTTCCAGATTGTGATTATAGCTCATTTTCTCCTTAACATGATTGTTATAATAAGGAAACTGTAATAATTGCTGGCTACAGCTTTCCTTCCAGGAATATCAGATCACAATATATTTCTGTCAGTTTTTAGTTGTCTGGAAATCTATTTTTCCCAAATTTCCCAAAGTAATATATTTCAAGGAGAGAAAAAAATGTATTAAAGATCTTTCAGAAAGACAAATACCAAACGAACTCACTTATGGGTGGAACTTAAGAAACAAGGGCAATAAGGGAAAATACAAAGTAAAAACTTGGATAGGGTGTATCCTTAACAAAGCAAAGGGTTCTGGGGAAGGATAGAAAGATATTAGGGTCTTGATGCATGATGATGGGAAAAGATCTAGGTTGGGAGACAGAATGTTTTGCAGACACCTATCATGGGGAGATGAGAAGCTGTACCCATGTGGCAACAACTGTGCTGTTATTTTAACTCAGAGAACTACCAGATGACAGTTCTTTTTTAAGGGGCAATGCTTTCTTGAGTATTAATATTCAGCAAGAAATCTTCTTCTTCTACCATAATGGTGATTTGGAGGAAAAAATATATATCCATCTACACAGATAGGGAAATAAAAGATTTTGTCTAGGAAGGTAGCACAGCAGTAACACATCAGAGTTGCATACCTGAGGTCCTAGAATCACAGATTCAATCTTAGGCTCTTCAATAACCCAGAATTGAGAGTTTACTTGTCTGGAAATCTATTTTGTTCTCTGGTCTCTCTCACGTGTACTCTATCTCTCAAATAAATAACATTTTTTTCAGAAAAGCCTTTTTCTCAAAAGCTTTGAAGGTGGATAGCTAACATTAAGCATATGTGACCCCAAGTTAAACCTAGCTCTCTCTATGTCACTTTTATGTTCCATTAGCCAAGAATGCATGAATCACACTCAAAGAACAGACATTCTCTTCATATAGAATAATGCTGGTCAATAATCTGATGTGTGCTATTTTACAAAAACTAGCAGATACAACAAGACATTCTCACTATGACTGGTCATTCTTAACCTAAAATACTGGTCATTCATTAACCTAAAATACTAATACTACTACTGTAACTTTTATCAAAAGGCTTATTTTTTAAAATGCCACATTTAGAATATACATACTATCAGGAAAATTATACATGTACCTTCATAAAAGTATTTAAGAGAAACACACAAAATTTTAAGTAAAATAAGCAAACTAAGATAAGTTACCAATTACTTTTCAAAAAATTAAACAAATATGGGACAACACACTATAGATATCAAAAATTAGAATAAAACATTTTCACAGAAATATTTTTTAAGCTTCATATCTGAAAACAGAGGAAATATATGTCCTCAAAGGACAACTTTAAATAATAATCATATTTTCAGTTCTTTGTGTACCATTAGCATTGACTGAAAACTAAATATAGAGCAAAATTAACTGATCACAACACAAGCATTTCCTGAGTATTTTTATCAGTCATGTTTCACTGTTTTTCAAGGGTTTTTTTTCAGTCATATTTATTTTACTATTTAGCAGCTACAAAGTTCATGTCACAATTATTTATGATTTTCACTTTTCAGCAAAATTTTGTTCATTGCAAAACTTGAATTAATAAAATGTAGTACATTATATACTATTAAACAAGAACAGATTCAACTCACGTTAGCAGAGATAAATGTAAAAAATTCTTCTGAAACAAGTTTCTGATTATAGTTAGGTTAGTAAAAATATTAGAAAGAACCCACTGTCTCACTCATAAGCCTATGTTTTACACAAATCCTCAAAATCACATGCTAATAGCAGGAATGAATGGAAAAGGGCTGTGTGAAATAAAAACCTCCTTGGTTTCCTTAGCCTTGTATTTCAAGTGGCCAGTGTCTTCAAAAAGTAACTTATAAATCACTTTTAAACAATGGGTTTAATGTAAGATTTAAATCTTTGAGCAGTTTAAAGGGAATAATCATAGTCCACATCTAAGACTAAGAACTTGAAAAGCAGGCATGTTTGCCAAGAGGTTTTATATTAAATAATAGAGTACACTCTGATTGTCTCCATGATTAAACTTTCTCAGAGTACTTTGAATTAGGCTCAGTAGAGCTGCGAGCAGTAGCACAATTTTCCTTTGCAGACAGAGAGCTTAAGTTGGTAAGAGTACCAGTCATGATGAAATTCACAAGGCTGAGAAGCATTTACTTCATCATTTCACAAACATATATAAAAAGACAAAAATCATCACTCTATGTCTTGTGATGTATGCAAATGTGAAAATTAGATATGGAGATTGCTTTAAAGAAGTTTAATACCTGATGCCAGGTAAGACACACACACAGAATTTTATTTATATATAAGCAAATATAACATTTGTTTATATATAGATACATATGGGGATAACAGGTATGACAGAATTAAATAGCAAAAGATTTTGAGAAAACATTCTGGGAAAGACACAGTATCAGAGAATATATTTTTCCCCAAATGGTAGATGATCTGGATCTTAGGCAGACTTGCATATGCAGATAAAGTCAAGTTGCATTCCAATTAAATATGAGGACAGACACTAAAGGTAAACTAGGTATGTTGGGGAAGTGTCTACTACTTCTCTTTGGCTATAAACAATTTGTAGGAAACTATATGCTAAAGTTCAAATAAAAGGAAGTAACCAGTTTATGAAGTGTCTAAACTAACTCTTCTGCTATTGACTAAGTCATAAACTGACATGATCTGGGTTTTGGCATTAGCCAAACTGGTCTGGAAGTAGCAATCAGAATGAACCAAAGTGAAAAACAGAAGTGTAGAGACTATTTAGGAGACAACAGTTTAGGAAAAGAGTCCTATGACCTGTCATATACAAGCCATTCAGTGATAAAGGAAACATGCATCACTTTCTTTATAAATTAGAGCATAACTTCATTCAACAGTGTCTGTTCCAGACAACAGACACTGAATAGTAATAGTAAGATTGACCTGAACATCAAAGAGTTAGAAAAGGTAGGGTGAGGACCGGCGTAGGGATCCCGGTTCAAGCCCCCGGCTCCCCACCTGCAGGGGAGTCACTTCACAGGCAATGGAGCAGGTCTGCAGGTGTTTATCTTTCTCTCCCCCTCTCTGTCTTCCCCTCCTCTCTCCATTTCTCTGTCCTATCCAGCAACGATCAGCATCAACAGTGAAAATGATAACAACAAGGCTGTAACAACAAGGGCAACAAAAGGGGAAATAAAATAGCCTCTAGGAGCCATTCATGTGGATTCATGGTGCAGGCACTGAGCCCCAGCAATAACCCTGGAGGGGAAAAAAAAAAAAAAAAAAGAAAAGAAAAGGCAGGGTGTTAGCACTGTGGAGTGGAAATGCTTTGCTGTCTAGCAAGTAATGGATTCCAACTTGCTCCCCAAGGAGAACTCATGTTTTGGACATCAAAGTGCACGTTCTAATCCAAACAACCCAAAATAACCCTCCAAAAGAGCAAAACTATCCCATGAAACATGACTGTGTAAACTTTTGTCCTTCCTGCTTTCTACCCTTTGCTCTAACTTTAGAGATGTATTATTGTTAGTTTCTAATTTAGGTTAGGACCTCTTTAGATCATTATTAGGTGATATAAACAAGGACCAGATTTCTCAAGAGACTTTCAAGACTTTTTTTTTCTCTGTGTTACTTTTTTTTTTAATCATTTTCTTGAAGGATTAGTGGTTGATAATACAATTGATGACACACTGGTAAAATTTCACCTTGAAAGATATCTGCAAAACACTCTCACCCCCTCAACCTGGGTTTATTCCACCATCACCCACTAGGACCCCAAAACCGTGGCTGTCCCCACCCCGCTCCAGACCCCTTCCTGCTCTCCTTTCCCAGAGTCATTTGCTTTATAGACCTTTGGGGAGTTGTCAAAATTACTAGTAAGTACATAAATGAATAAATAAAAGAACAGAGAAAGAGAAGTCACATAGCACAAGTTAAATAGAAGGGCTATGACTAAAATGTCAGGTAAAAAGTACTATTCTTCCTCCAGCAAGAAAAGTTCTTGTACTACTGAAATATTACTGAGAAAAGATTTGAAAACCCCTCTTCTGAGGAGAAAAACAGGTTAAACAAAAGAAAGGAAGGTTGAAGGGAAGACGATTCATTAGATTTGGCAACATAAAGCTATGTTTTGCTTCTCAGGTTCTCAGGTTTTACAATTTTTACTCCTATGAAAGTAGAAAACTTTATGGGCAGGAGTAGATAGCATAATCATTACGCAAAGAGAGCCTACTGTCTGAGGCTCCAAAGACCCAGGTTCAATCCCCTGCACCACCCTAAGCCAGAGCTGAATAGTGCTCTGTGAAGGAAGGAAGGAAGGAAGGAAGGAAGGAAGGAAGGATGGAAGGAAGGAAGGAAGGGAGGGAGGAAGGAGAAGGAAATGGAAGGAAGAAAGGAAGAAGAAGGAAATGGAAGGAAGGAAGGAAGGGAATGAAGGAAGAAAGAAGAAAGGAAAGAAGGAAGGGATAGAAGGAAGAAAGAAGAAAGGAAGGAAGGAAGGGAAGGAAAGAAGAAAGGAAGGAAGGATGGAAGGATGGAAGGAAAAAAAAGTAGAAAACTTTAGTCTATGATTCAACTATAATTTAGCTCAACTGATTATTAACTAGACTTAATGCAAACATACCTGTGAATATCTTTCCAGATGTTTTTTGAAAATGCATTTTATAGTCTCTACAACAAACCAATCACTAAGTTTACTATTTTCCAAAGGCATTTTTTAAGTCACTGCTCTTCAAAAGCATGTGTTTGTCCTTAGTAAGGTACAAATACATGTAAACAACTAAAAGAATCTCAATATTTTTAATTTAACATTTATATATGAGATAAAGACAAAGAAACTAAGAGGGAAGAGAGAGAGGGAGGGAGAAAAGTAACACCTGTAGCACTGCTTCACTACTCATGAAGCTTTCTTTCTCCCTACAGATGGGCTCAAACCTGGATCCTTGAGCATTGTAGCATATATGCTCTACCAGGTGCACCACTACCTAGCCCCACTAAGTATTTTAAATGATAAAATAGACCATTCTTTTTAGTTATCGGATATAGCTTGTTCATACAAATGAAGATACTTTTCAGATAACTGAGCAGCTCTTAGAAGACATTTTAATTACTTAGTTTCTATTTGTATATAAAAATTTTAAATAAGTTGTAAGAAGCCATATGTTTGAATAAATTTTATAAGATGGGAGCCGGGTGGTAGCACAGTGGGTTAAGCGCAGGTGGCACTAAGCACAAGGACCAGTGTAAGGATCCCGGTTCCAGCCCCCGGCTCCCCACCTGCAGGGGAGTCGCTTCTCAGGCGGTAAAGCAGGTCTACAGGTGTCTATCTTTCTCTCCCCTGTCTTCCCCTCCTCTCTCCATTTCTCTCTGTCCTACCCAACAACAATATCAATAATAACTACAACAATAAAACAATAAGGGCAACAAAAGGAATAAGTAAATTTAAAAAATTAAATTAAAAAATTTAAAAAAATAAAAAATAAAAATAAGATTTTAAATTATTTATATTCTCATTAAAGCTTCTAGTTGTCAAAAAATTTACATAAAAACAATACAAAATAACCATTCGTCTTTTTCCCTAGCTTCACTGAGATATAACTAACATTAAAATGTTTTCTTTTGTAGTTGCTGGGGCTTTACTGCTCCAGGTCAATCTTTTATTTTCCCCTCCAAGATAGAGACAGAGACAATAGAGGAGAGAGAAAGATACCATAGCACCAAAGTTTTCCATAGCATGGTGGAACTGAGCTCAAGTCTTCTTGGTCATTCAGCAAGACAAAACAGGTATACTATGTCTATAGTTAGTTTAGAAAAAAAAAAACAAAAACTAGGAGGAGCTAGGTGGTGACACGCTCACTTGAGTGCATGCCTGGGTTTGAGCCCCCACTCTACCTGCAGGGGGGAAGCTTCACAAGCAGTGAAGCAGGTCTGCGCGTGTCTTTTTTCCTCCCTCTCTGTCCACTCCTATCAATTTCCCTCTATCCTTTTTTTTATTTATTTAAGAAAGTATTAATTAATAAAACCATAGGGTAGGAGGGGTACAACTCCACACAATTCCCACCACCCACTCTGCACATCCCACCCCCTCCCCTGATAGCCCTCCCACTCTCTATCCCTCTGGGAGCATGGACCCAGGGTCATTGTGGGTTGCAGAAGGTAGAAGGTCTGGCTTCTGTAATTGCTTCCCCGCTGAACATGGGCATTGACTGGTTGGTCCATACTCCCAGTCTGCCTCTCTCTTTCCCTAGTAGGGTGGGTCTCTGGGGAAGCAGAGCTTCAGGGCACATTGGTGGGGTCTTCAGTGTAGGGAAGCCTGGCCGGCATCCTGATGACATCTGGAACCTGGTGACTGAAAAGAGAGTTAACATACGAAGCCAAACAAGTTGTTGAGCAACCATGGACCCAAAGCTTGGAATAGTGGAGAGGAAGTGTTAGAGGGATACTCACTGCAAACTCTAGTGTACTTCCCCCAGTCCTGGAACCATTGGATAGGGCCCACTTTCCCGTATGCCTCTCCCAATCCATATCAAGTAGTGTTGCATCTGCCGATCACAACCTAACCAACACAACGATTGCCACCTCAACATGCTTCACTTCAGACTGTGTCCAGAGACTTCACATGTGGAATGGCAGCCCTTCAGCTTCATTACTTGGGTGAGACCTTTCCTTTCATAGTATTCTCTAATTCCATCTCAGGTGGTTCACTTTCTAACAAAGTCCCAAAACCTAGATATACACCAGTTTCTGTGAGAGAGAGCTTATGTTCACACGTATCCATAAACTACTGCAAAATATATACCTGAAAGCAGAAGTACACTAGAGCTTGCAGTGAGTATCCCCCTAAATTTCCCTCTATCCTATCTAATAACTAGGAAAAAGCAGGGACGGGGAAAGGAAAAATAGTTGCTGAAAGCAATGGATTCATCCTGTAGGCACTGAATCCTGGTGACAACCCTAGTAGCAAGAAGGAAGGAAAGGAAAGGAAAGGAAAGGAAAGGAAAGGAAAGGAAAGGAAAGGAAAGGAAAGGAAAGGAAAGGAAAGGAAAGGAAAGGAAAGGAAAAGGAAAAGGAAAAGGAAAAGGAAAAGGAAAAGGAAAAGGAAAAGGAAAAGGAAAAGGAAAAGGAAAAGGAAAAGGAAAAGGAAAAGGAAAAGGAAAAGGAAAAGGAAAAAGGAAAGGAAAGGAGGGAGGAAGAGAAAGAAAACAACGATTTTGAAAAAATAAATTTTCAACTTCCTTAACAAGTAAGCCTTTCAGAGTAAAACAGCCACATGACAGTGTTAGTAATATGAAGTGTAACAAAATTTAGAGTTTAGGACTAACTCTGCAATGAACTAGTTGTGTAGTTTAGAATACATTATTTGACCTGGTTCTGGATTAGACGAATTGTTAACTTTCTTACATATGAGAATCTTTATGAGGCAAGGTGGTGGCGCACCTGGTTGAGTGCACATATTACAATGCTCAAGGACCCGGGTTCAAGCCCTCAACCTTGACCCGCAGTGGGGGAAGCTTCACAAGCAGTGAAGCAGGCTGCAGGTATCTCTCTTTCTCTCTCTTTATCTCCCCTCCTCAATGTCTCTCTGTCTTTATCCAATAAAAATTAGAAAAAAAGAATCTATCATCTGTATTAATTATTCAGAGACTATTTTTCTTTAAACAAGTAATATCACAAAATACAGTACAAAAGCTGCTATTGTAATTGGGTATTGCTCTCCTCTTGGCACATATGCTGTACATTTTTTGAAATGGGAAGGAAGGCTGTAAAATGTAGCTGCAGGGAGATAGCCCGCCTGTTGAGTACAGACTTAATCACACATGAGGACATACATTCAAGTCTTCCCCCAATAACCACACAGGGGTACCTACAAGGGAGAAGATTCGCAAGTAGTGGAGCAATGCTGTGGCATCTCTATTTCTCAGTCTTTCCCCTCCACTCTCTCTCCAGCTGTCTGTCAACCTTTCTCTAAGGGGGTGGTGGGGAGGGGCAAGAGTCCACTGGGAGTGGAGGAGTTGTGCAAATGCAGAGCCCAGCAATTACTCTGCTGACAAAAGCTAAACTGGGGGGAAAATAACTAAAATAAAATGTAATGGTAAGAATCCAAAGTTTCAGTTTAAAAGCTTTCCACAATGGCCCACTTTACATTTTATCTATAAATCACAGACTCTTAAGGCAGATAAAACATGAATAGTACTTTTCACCAAAGTGGAAATGATTCTAAAAGGCTAAAAGTCTTCAGAAGCTGGAGAACAATCTTGAGGCATTTATGATGCAACATATGAAAGAATGACGAGACAAGGAAGCAGAATGGTCTCGTAGACAACCTACCTCTACTTTGCCATTTCCCCCTCCAGAGAGCTCTGAGAAAAGGGATGGAGAACATGGTCAAATAGTAAACAGCTGAATCATATTTTTTCTTTATCATGCTTCCTAATTTACACATAGAGTAAATACTGTAATATATCTAACACCCAGGAACATGTAAACACTTATTCATCCAGTATATTTAAACAAAGCCCTACATACTGTGTACCCAAAACTGAGCAAAGGTACAAGAAACACAAGGGCTGCACACAAACATTCTCTACTTGCAAGTGTTCTTATGTTGTTTCAAGGGGGAAATGAGTACATAAATAGCATTCAATGTAGCTTAATTACAAGTTTAGAGTTCATATGTAATACCACTTAGCACAAAGAAGAAACTGGCTATTTTTTTCTGGGAAAATGACCTTTAAACCAAGTCTAAAAATAACACAGACAAGATGATGATGTTGATACAGAGGAAACTCCAGGAAGAGGGATTAATTTGTGAAGAGTCATAGGAAAATGAAGCTAAAGTACCAAGGAACTGCTATTATTATAGTATTTATGGGATGCAAGAGTCAAAGGAGTCAATGGACTGTCTCCAGTGGATGCACTGTCTCTAGTGAATGCACTGTCTCCAGTGGATGTACTGTCTCCAGTGAATGCATTCGCCAGTGGATGTTCTGTCTCCAACGGATGCACTGTCTCCAGCGGACCCACTGTCTCCGGCGGATATACTGCCTCCAATGTGCGTTGGGAATATGCACTTATATTAGTGATCGTTATAAGGAGTTAATATGAGCACATGGGAACCACTGAAAATGTTAAGCAAGGAAGTAATGTAATTAGCAGAGAAGAGGGACAGAGGGTTCTGTCAGTCACTCTGGAATAAGAATCAAAAGGATTTCGTGACTGGTCACTCAAAGGTAGAGCAAAGCAACGGACAAAGAGCCCAGAAAAAAAATCTCACAGATTTATAATATTATCATTTGGTAAACCATGGCTCCAATTAGAGGAATAAAAGAAAAAAGGAGAGAGTGAAGTAGCAATATTAGGGAAAGGTAACAAATCCATTTTCTTTTCTCTCTCTTTCTCTCTCCCTCTCTCTCTCTCTCTCTCTCTCTCTCTCTCTTGCCTCCAGGGTTATTCGTGCCTGAACCACGAATCCACCGCTCCTGGAGGCTATTTTTTCCTTTTTGTTACCTTGGTTGTTTTTACCAATGTTGTGGTTATTATTATCATTGCTACTGATGTCGTTGTGGTTGGATAGGACAGACAGAAATGGAGAGAAGAGGGGAAGACAGAGAGGGGTAGAGAAAGACAGACACCTGCAGACCTGCTTCACTACCTGTGAAGCAATTCCCCTGCAGGTGGGGATCCGGGGGCTGGAACCAGGATACTTACGCTGGCCCTTATGCTTTGTGTCACTTGCGCTTAAACCACAGCGCTACCACCTGACCCCACAAATCCATTTACAGAAGTGTAAAGCATATAGTCAGAAATAAAAGGTTAGAGCTTGGAAAAGGATAATAGGGATCAGAATTGAGACTAAATGGCTTTTTTAAAATTTCTTTATTGGGGAATTTATGTTTTACATTTGACAGTAAATACAATAGTTTGTACATGCATAACATTTCTCAGTTTTCCATAAAACAATACAACCCCCAATAGGTCCTCTATCATCCTTTTGGGACCTGTATTCTCCCCACCCCCCTCAACCCAGAGTCTTTTACTGTGATGTAATATGCCAACTTCAGTTCAGGTTCTACTTGTGTTTTCTCTTCTGATCTTATTTTTCAACTTTTGCCTGAGAGTGAGATCATCCCATATTCATCCTTCTGTTTCTCACTTATTTCACTTAACATGAATTTTTCAAGGTCTATCCAAGATTGGCTGAAAATGGTGAAGTCACCGTTTTTTTGTTTTTTTTTTTTTCCTCCCGGGTTATTGCTGGGCTCGGTGCCTGCACCATGAATCCACCACTCCTGGAGGCCATTTTTTCCCCCTTTTGTTGCCCTTGTTGTACCCTCGTTGTGGTTTGCTATTATAGGACAGAGAGAAATGGAGAGAGGAGGGGAAGACAGAGAGGGGGAGAGAAAGACAGACACCTGCAGACCTGCTTCACCGCTCGTGAAGCGACTCCCCTGCAGGTGGGGGGCCGGGGGATCGAACCGGGATCCCTAAGCCGGTCCTTGCGCTTTGTGCCACATGCGCTTAACCCACTGCGCCACCGCCCGACCCCCGAAGTCACCATTTTTAATAGCTGAGTAGTATTCCATTGTGTATATATACCACAACTTGCTCAGCCACTCATCTGTTGTTGGACATCAGGGTTGCTTCCAGGTTGGCTATTACAAATTGTGCTGCTAAGAACATATGTGTACACAGATCTTTTTGGATGGGTGTGTTGGGTTCCTTAGGATATATCCCCAGGAGAGGAATTGCAGGATCATAGGGTAGGTCCACTTCTAGCCTTCTGAGAGTTCTCCAGACTGTTCTCCACAGAGGCTGGACAAATTTACATTCCCACCAGCAGTGCAGTAGGGTTCCTATGACCCCACAACCTCTCTAGCATTTGTTGCTGCTAAGAATTGAGACTAAATGTTCTTACTGAACAATGTGCATGGTGGAAATCACCAGAGAAAAGTAACAGAACATGAAATGATTTAAGCATCAACAATTCTAGAAAATTTAAAAACTTCTCAGCTTGTGAGAACAAAACCCTAAACTGAATTCAAAAGAAAATCAATGGTTCCCCCTGTAAATAATAGATGGTGCCAGAACTTCCTTAAAGAGATGATCACTTTGAAACAACTTTTATCTTACTAATAAGGAGTAGAGCTCTTGAATGAGATGGATTGCAAAGGAGAGATAGAATTAAGTCGGGAAAATGTTGCAGCATGGAGTCAAAGAAAGGGGGGAAAACAGTGATGATTATAAAGAATGTACACAGTACTGGAAATGCTGGGGTTATAAAAAGTTGACCGTGAAGGACAGACAGTGGTGTATCCAGTAAAGCGAGTTACCATGCACAAGAACCCAAGTTCAAGACCCCAGCTACCACCTGCTGGGGTGGGGAGGTTTATAAGCAGGGGGAAGAGTTCTGCAGGTCTCTCTCTCTCTCTCTCTCTCTCTCTCCTCTGTCCAATCCCATTTCTGTCTCTAACAGGAATTAAAGAAAAAGTGGGAAAATGGCTGTCAAGAGCAGTCCATCATGCAGGTACCAAACCTCAATGATAAACTCTGGTGGGAAAATATTACTTATTATTATTATTCTATACTGAATGCATCCTTGGAGGTGACACAGTGGGATAAACCACTGAGCTCTCAAGCATTAAGTCCCAAGTTCAACCCCTAAGATCACATATTCCGAAGTGATGCTCCGGATTGCCTTGCCTTATCATTTTTTTCCATATGGACATAAATATTTTTTATTTTTAAATTTGATAATGAGCAATCCATGTTCTCTGCAAGCTTACAGGTAAAATCCAGTAAGAGTAAAATGTATTCCTGAGGAATACCAAAGGAGATCATCTGGGACCTCAACAAGGCAGAACTAGAATGACTTCAGGAACCCACCAAATCACCAGTGAGTGCAAATACTTGTGGCTCATGGAGAGAGAGGAGCTGGGGCAGAGATTAAGTGACTGGTAACAGTCCAGTATTTACCATTTGAGGCACCATGAACAGTCTGTTTCACCAACCAAAAGACGGCTGAAGGGAGGAGAGGACTCCCCTCAGACTCACCAAATAAAACAGTAAGTCCCAATTGCTACTGCCCTCAGAATCTAGAGCAGCGGCAGGGAGGCCCTGTGCTGATACCAGGGAACAGAGAACTAACCAGGAAACTCAAGAGAAGATCTATACCTCATTGGCCTCTCAGCAGGGCTGTGAGAGTCTCTTTGCATAACCACTGGATTATCTCTGCCCCACCTTGCTTTATCTCTTGGTCAGGAGTCAGTGACTAAACTAAGAAGCCTACCTATAGTTTAAAAGCCCTCAGGCTCCCATAGCCTACATGGAAGAAAAAGAACAAAAGAGGCTTTTAAGCCACTATGCTTCAACTCAGGGATTAAAATAATATTGAAACAACTGCCAATTTCCACAACTGTGAACCCTTTAATTACCTTACTTAGACACAAGTCAATCCAGGCAAGAGTGATCAGTAATTTGAAAAGCACTGAGAGAGGGACCTCATAACATACTATATAGAATGGTTAAACCAACAAGAAAAAATACTGGAGAAATGAACCAGGACAAGAGTCCAGCTAAAAGGCCCCCAAAGGGTGAAGCACAAAATAATGAGGTCAACATCCAAACACTAGTTAAGGAAATAATCACAGGAGTGAGTAAAGAGTTTGAAAGAATTGTAATCAGAAATGCAGGAACAACAAATGAGACTCTGGAAGGAAACACTAATTATCTCAAGGTTATTAGAGAGTTCAAGGCTGAAATAGCTGAGCTAAGAACAGAACTAACTTAACAAGCTAAAACAGTCTCATAACAGGGTAACAAAATAGATGAACTCCAGAAAACAGTAAAGGGCAGAGAGAATAGAATCAATGAGGCTGAAGACAGAATTAGCAAGATCGAGGATGAATTAGAGACAACTAAAAAAGATCAGAGATCTCAAAAAGAGATTAAGAGATACTGAATACAACAACAGAGACCTATGGGATGACTTCAAATGAAATAATATACGCATTATTGGTTTACCAGAGTAAGAAAGAGAGGGAGGGGAAGAAAGCATTCTTCAGGACATAATAGATGAGAACTTCTCTAGTCTAGACATCATAAATGATATAAAGGTTCAAGAAGCCCAGAGAAGAAGACAAAACACAAGTAGAGCCTGAACTGGAATTGGTGTACTGCACCAAAGTAAAAGACTCTGCGATGGGTGGGCGGGGGGAGGGAGGGAGAATACAGGTCCAAAAATGATAAAAGAGGACCTAGTTGGGGTTGCATTGTTATATGGAAAACTGGGAAATGTTATGCATATACAAACTATTGTATTTACTGTCGAATGTAAAACATTAATTTCCCAATAAAGAATTTTTTTTTTAAATTTAAACAAAAAAAGAAGTCCAGAGAGTCCCTAACAGAATGAACCCAGACTTAAAGACACCAAGACACATCATATTTAGAATGGAAAGGAATAAGGATAAAGAAAGGATACTGAAGGCTGTAAGAGAAAAACAAAGAGTCACCTACAGAGGAAAACCCGTAAGATTAGCAGCAAACTTCTCCACACAAACACTACAGGCCAGAAGAGAATGGCAAGATATGTATCGGTGCTCAATGAGAAAGGCTTTTAACCAAGACGATTCTATCCTGCTAGACTGTCATTCAGACTAGATGGAGGCATCAAAACTTTCTCAGACAAGCAACAGTTGAAAGAATCAACTATCACCAAGCCTACACTGAAAGAAGTTGCGAAAGGACTCCTATAAACAGTCAGACCACCATAAATATGCCATATATCAGGACACTCTAAAAATCTACAAGATGGTGTTAAAATATCTTCAATCTTTGATATCAATAAATGTCAATGGTCATAATTCACCTATTAAAAGGCACAGAGTAGGAAGATGGATCAGAAAACACAACACAGTAATATACTGTCTACAGGAAGCCCACCTAACTAACTCAACAAGACAAACACAGACTCAAATTAAAAGGATGGAAAACTATCATACAAGCCAATGGCCCACAAAAAAGGGCAAAAACAGCTATTCTCATATCTGACATGATAGACTTTAAAATAGATAAAATTAAAAAAGATAGAAATGGACACTACTTAATGCTCAGATGATCAGTCAATCAAGAGGACTTAACAATTATTAACACCCAATGAGAAGCCTTCTAAATACATCAAACATCTACTGAAAGAGCAACAGCAATATATTAATAGCAACACTGTCATAGTAGGGGACTTAAACACCCCACTCTCTCAACTTGACAGATCATCCAGGCAGAAAATCAATAAAGAAATGAGGAAGATAAATGAGGAGATAGATAAACTAGAACTATTGGACATTTTCAGAGTCATTCTTTCCAAGAAACTAGAATACACATTCTACTCAAGTCCACATGGGTCATTCTCAAGGATAGACCATATGTTAGGCCACAAAGACAGCATCAGCAAATTCAAGAGCATTGAAATCATCCCAAGCATCTTCTCAGACTACAGTGGAATTAAACTAACACTTAACAATCAACAAAATATTAGTATCAGTCCCAAAATGTGGAAGCTCAAAAGTACATTACTTAACAACTACTGAGTCAAAGAGGAAATAAAGGAAGAAATCAAAATGTTTCAATAATACAATGAAAATGAAGACACAGGCTATCAAAATATTTGGGACACAGCTAAGGCAGTACTGACAGTGAAACTCATAGCCATACAAGCATACATTAGGAAACAAGAAAAAGCACAAATAAACAGTCTAATTGTACAACTTAAAGATGAAGAAGGAGGAGGAGGAAGAGAAGGAGGAGAAACAGGAGAAGGAGGAGAAGGAGGAGGAGAAAGAGAAGGAGAAGGAGGAGGAGACGGAGGAGGAGAAGGAGGAGGAGGAGGAGAAGGAGGAGGAGAAGGAGAAGAAGGAGAAGGAAAAGAAGAAGGAAGAAGAAGAGGAGGAGGAGGAAGAAGAAGAATAAAGGAACCCTAAAGCAACCAGAAGGACAGAAATCACTAGTTAGGGCAGAAATCAATTAACACTGAAAATAAGAAAACCATACAAAAGATCAGTGAAAGCAAATGTTGGTTCTTCGAAAGAGTGAACAAAATCGACAAACCTTTAGCCAGACTCACAAAACAAAAAAGGGAGAAGACCCAAATAAATTGGATCATAAGTGAAAAAGGAGATATCACAACAGACACCACAGAAATTCAATGTATCATGTGAGGCTTCTATGAACAACTATATGCCACCAAGCTAGAGAACCTGGAAGAAATGATTTCCTAGATACCTACCAACTTCCAAAATTAAATAAAGAGGTACTAGATGACTTTAACAGGCCCATCACAGCTAGTGAAATTGAAAACAGTTATCCAAAAGCCTTCCGAAGAATAAAAGTCATGGACCAGATGGTTTTACTAATGAATTCTACAAAACCTTCAAAGAAGAACTAATACCTCTACTTTTAAAAGTCTTCCAGAAGATGAAAGACACTAGAATACTCCCTTCCAGCTTCTATGAAGCCAACATCACTTTGATACCACCTCCCGGACCACAGCCTCATCGTATTTGGAGAGTTCAACAACTACTATCAGAAATGCACACATTAACTACTGCAGAAGGAAAGCATGGGAATGGTTTCAGCATCTTTAACCAATACATTCATTTACTTCCTACTTTTTTTTAAGTCTTAAGTAAATTTTCAGTATACTTTTAGTTTTTTTTTAATAAGATCATTTGGTAATAATTTAGCTTAAGATACCTATAAGGAGGAAAAATAAAAATAAGGAAATAAAGAATTAGGTTTTTTTTTTTCAAAACAAAAGGGCTTCTATGTAATGGATTTAGCTAAATTTTTGAGATAAAGTTTTCATTTCATAACCACCTCTCCCTCCTCACCCCAATCCTTCAACTTGTACACAAGCCTGGTATGTTATTTAAGCTAACAGCACAAAGCTATAAATCCCCAGTTAGGTAGACAGAGCTTGGAAAATTAGGTCACAAGGTTGCCACATAGACTCTAATCATCAGCCTGGCAAGTTTGTCTGACTTTCTCCTCCATGGGATCTGTAATATGCTGCCCAATAGGCCAGCAAGGCTCTTTATCAACCTAACAGCTACAAATAAATTTAGTCCAAATCGAGAAAAATGTGGGGAAATTCATTAACTTATATCCTTCAACAATCAACATACCAGAAAATGCTCCAATACAAACTTACCAAGAGCCTTCTTCAGACACTGCAATTCTTTAAAGTTCAGTAACAGTAATCATGGCCAAACCCATGCAAGCTGATTTAAGACTGAAAAACAATTCTTGATCCTGTTACCAGTTAATCTCTTAGCAATGCAAATAAAGAAGCTTTTTTGAGATAAGAGTTATGAATCTTTCATTCATATTAGCTAACTAGAAATGCATGAGCCAAACATATTGTAGGGATCATTTCAATGGTGTGTAATTTGAGAGGTGTGTTAGAAAAGCATTTGGCTTCACTAAAGGAAAAGAGTCCACATTCTTCTTTCTTAAAGTTAGCC